>NC_064817.1:12938348-12968928 GCF_023721935.1 Panthera uncia | reverse complement strand
TTCCTTCTGTGGCCTTCCAGGGGAGTATGCAGAGTAGATTATTATTCAGTCTTGTTTTTCTTTAGCACACCACCCACCAAAACTCGCAGCTTAAATCAGGCAGCAAAACAAAACAAAACAAAACCTTCCTACGAGGCTGTTTCTCACTGCTTGCTAAATCTAGCAGCGTAAGAAAGCAGGAAGTCTTCTCTACACTGAGACCCTTTCTATCCCCTCAACAAACATTTACTGAGCCCCCACTTCAGTGAGATATTTGGGTGATACCAGAAGGGCCCTGCTTGAGGGAAGAGCCCACAGGGCTGGAGAGAAGGTGCACCAGAAGGCTGTGGGTGCTATTCCCATCCACGAGAACTTTACAGCTGACCGGGAAAGACAGACATGTTCGTAACAACAATCACAATGGGTACCGTTTTCTAAAATGTAATCATGTGCCAGCCACTACACTATGTAGTATCGTATTTAATCCTTATAATAATCCCGTGCATTAAGTTTGACCATTCCCATTTTACAGATGAGAAACCAAGGCTCAGAAAGCTTAAGGAACTTAATCAAGATTACACAGCCATTAAGCTGGAAAGAGTCTTTATCACTGATGAAGTCCAAGGGCCTCCACCAGTGCCTGGTACATAGTAGCTGCTTACTAAATATTTACTGAATGAAGAAAGCAGCTGGGGGTGCAAGGACGGGCTCTCTGGGGCAATGGGGCTGAGCTGTGAAGCCTGACTAGGATTTATGCAAAGAAGAGGGTAAAGGCACACCAGGAAGAAAATGGGAAATGAACAAATGCACCTCTAGGGAAACAGAACTGCTTTACAGAATTGCAAAAATGGGCAGGAGGGAATAGCAGTTAAGGACACTCAAGTCAGAGACGCGGGTCCTACCGTGGCTCTACCGCCTAAGGTTGCGTGAGCACAGCCAAGTCCTTGCTTCATCTTCCTTATCTACAAGCTGGTAATGAGAGTGTTACCTACAACGGCAGAAACTGTTAATTCCCTACCAAACCTTCCATGTTCGATTTCTCTCATCCTGAGAACACCTCGATTTTGTAAACTGGGTCCACGGGCATGCAACCAAAAGGCTACGTGTCCACGTCTCCCATGTAGCTAGGGGCTGCTATCTGGCCAATGAGAGAAACACATCTGTAGTATGGGATTTCTAGAAAGTCTCTTTAGAATACAAAAGTCAGGCTTCTTTCATCTGCCTGCTCGGGCCACTGTTGTGATGCCTGGCGCTCCAGTAGCCATCTTGGACTGCCAAGATGAGGGCCACAATCTAATTGTAGAACCAGGAGCCAGAAGGAGTCTTGGTCCCTCATTACTACTGAGTCTCCATACCAGTCCTAGACTTCTTTCACATAGGAAAGAAATAAAGTTTTATCTTTTTTTAAAATTTATTTTGAGAGAGAGAGAGAGAGAGAGAGAGAGAGAACGAGAGCAGGCATAAGCGTGAGAGGGGCAGGGAGAGAGGCAGAGAGAGAATACCAAGCAGGCTCCTCACTGACAGCGCAGAGCCCAACACGGGGCTCGAACCTACGAACTGTGGGGATCTCAGGTCAAGATCATGCATGACCTGACCAGAAATCAAGAGTCAGACGCTTAACTGACTGAGCCACCCAGGTGGTGCCCCAAAAGTCTTGTTTTTTTGAAGCCTCCATGAAACCCCAATGGATAGATTTACCTCAAAGAGTTGCAGGAGGATTAAATAAGATAATGCAGACCAAGTAATTAGTCCTGGGCCTTAGACATAGTACGCACGCAAATCCAAGCAATCACATTTTGTTGCTATTTTTATCACTATTATCATGATTATCATTACAAAATCTAGAATACTCCTTTATTCTACATTAGGCTACATCTTCATTCGGTTATTTAATTAATCAATTTGCTTAAAATTCCTCAGAATGATGCCTTTCATGAGAACATATCCATGAGTCTTCCTAGGACAGGGTCCCTGATAACAGAACAAAATATTTCTCTTTGAATTTCATCACCAAATCATCTACACAACCAATAATATTGAAAAGCCAGGGCTGTTAGTGAAAGGCTGTGGAGGGAGTGTTCGTACATTAACACTTCTAAGCATGGAGACGGGGAAGCATTAATTAAATTCTAAGTTTGGTCAAATTTCCTGTCTCGGAAAGCTCCATGGCAACTCGGTGCCTCAAAAAGTCTTTCCTTTCCCAACCAGACTTTTTACGTTTCAGGACAAAAACGGTTTGCTCAAAAAGTTCTGAAAGTCAGCACAGGATGCTAGACTTCAAGAGATTTGCCAAGAATTATGGATCCTTTTACTTAAATCTCGGCTTCTTAATGTCTTTGACAGATTGTGTGGTTTGTTCCTGATCAATAAATGTTTCTTAAAAGATCTAAGGAAGGAAATAATGATGAGCTAGAATGAGTGGTTCCCGCTGGTCAAAGGCTTGCTATCAAGGATCCACTTAGGAAAATTCCAGTATCTCAGGTCCCACCCTAGACCCACTGAATCAGAATCTCTGAAGGTAAAGGCCTGGGAACCTTTTTTTTTTTTAATTTTTAAAAAATGTTTATTTATTTTTGAGAGAGAGATAGAGTGCAAGTGGGGGAGGGGCAGAGAGAGAGGGAAACACAGAATGCAAAGCAGGCTCCAGGCTCTGAGCTGTCAGCACGGAGCCCGACGCGGGGCTTGAACCCATGAACCACGAGATCATGACCTGAGACAAAGTCGGACACTCAACCGAACGAGCCACCCAGGCGCCCCATGGGAATCTCTATTTTTAAAGCTGCCCAAGTAATTCTGATGTGCAGTTCAGTTTGGGGCGGTTCCCAAATCCTCCCATCCCCCAACTCTCTCTTAGGTTGGGTTACTTAGAAGCAAAGTCTAAGATGGGGATTCTTGTTCAAGTGATAAATAGAGGGGGTGCTCTCAGCAGAAGGGGCCTCAGTATTCTTGTGGCTGTGCTCTCCACTGGAGCCCTAATGTCTCCACCGCCTTTGCTGACTCGGTCTGAGTTCCCCTTTCACAGAAAGGGTCTTGGAGAAGAGTTTTAACCCTACGGGAAGGGTTTCGGAATCTGATACGGTCCTTTCAGCGACCGCCGCTGGGCTGGCACGCCAGATAACCGGTGCACCTGCTGGAGTGATCATTTGCATGCTACATTGTGCCAGGACTTGGCCCAAAGTCGACGTTCCAGAACCGTTCCCAGTGCCAGCCATACTCACTCACAGACTCCAGAACATAAGCGACTCAAGGAATCTGGCTGCCTGGTGATCTGTATCTTCTTCCTTCTCCCCTGACAAATGAAGATGTGGGCCACTGAACTTCCTTTGGCTTATATTCCTGATGACTCCTAAATGGGTCAAATTCCTTTGGAGACTGGCCAACAGCTAATTTCACATTCACCACTGGCCTGTTTTATTCCTCTGGTATTTCAGGAAAAAGGTGGGTGGGTGCCTTTTCTCCTTGTTTGTCTGAGTCCCCGTCCCCCGGAGCAAAATTTGCAGCCTAGGCCACTGTGATTTGTTCAGAGCGACTGCCGCTTGTCAGTAGATGGCTACCTGACCTTGCTCGCTGCCCATCTGTTGGATTCCTGGCCAGATGTGCACATGTGTGGGCAATCAGAGGCCCAGCAGGCCCCGGCTGGAGCGGCCTTGCCTCACAGCCGTTCCAGCCCCCACCAGGCTCAATGCCAGGGTCTGTTGAAGCGGTCCTCGCCACATGGTCAAGAAATGGGGACCATCGATGATAAAGCACACCCCAGATCCCCATCTGTCAGTTGCTTTTCATCAGGAGATCGGCCAGGTAGAGTCTATGTAGCACTCTATCCCCCGACAAAGCCCCACCGCTACTCAGTCTCGGCTCTCATCAAGGAAGAGCCACCATTTTGGTTTTTGGCATCAGAGCAGAGAGAGACCCAGGGAAGGAAGCCTAGAAGGGAGTCGGGAGTGAAGAGTGCTGAGAAAAGGGAACAATAGGCTTTCCTTTTGTGGGTCATTCGAATCCGAGAAGCAGCTGAATACCTCCCACCGAAGTCTGGGACTAGAAAAATAAAACACCCAGGCCTGACTTGACTGCCTCTTCAGAAGCTTCTCTGTAGCACTGCTTTTATTTCACTGTAAGATGTCAATCCCCCTCTCCGCCTCACCCCGGATTTCATCATTTGTTTTTTTTGGAGACATTTAGTTGTTGTTTTCCCTTCTCCGTCAGACGCTGAGAAATATGTGTAGTCGAGTCTGCCCGGCAATCTGGCCCTACTGCAGGAACAGAAGTTGGGATTCTTAATAGGTTCTCCTCGCTCCACCCACTAAATCTGAAGCCACCGTGTAATGAAAGTTTCCTCACGGTAATAATATAATAACGATAAAATTAATACTCCACTCAACAGGTATGTATTGAGCACCGACTATGTGTCAGCCATTGTTTTAAATGCTCCATATGTACGATTTCAGTTAATTCTCACACAGCTCTATGAGGCAGATACTAGTATTACCTCCATTTTACAGATCAGGAAACTGAGGTGCAGAGAGGTTAAATAGCTTGCCTGAGGCAGTGGAAGTGGCAAATGGTGCAGGCTGGGCTCCTAACCGCTGGGCTGGCTCACCCCAACGATGGAGGGTAGGGAACTCATTATCCTGCCTCAGAACGCACAGCCTCGCCAACACCCGTTACTCACGTCCCAATCCCGAGTCAACAGTAAACCAAAACCAGAATCGAAATCCCAGTTACCCTGTCATTTGCTCTGCTGGGCGTTTCAGGTGTTTCATGTGCAGATGCAGGTGTGTGTGTGTGTGTGTGTGTGCACGCGTGCGAAAGTCCATGGGTGGCTCCATACGTGCACCCCTGTGTAAGACTTTCCCTTGACCCTGGATAAGGAGTTCCTATTCATAATAATGTTGAAAGCAAGATTCTACCACCTTGCATGGCTCCCCGTTGCTACTCCCACAAACTGGGACGGGAAAGGCACTAACATACACTTCTGGCAAGGCTAAGAACCCTCACCCTGGGCCTGAACTGCCCCTCAGCACCAGAACCTTCTCCTTGGCAGGGGCTCCAGTTTGGGCACGAACAACTACCAAGTTGCCTGAAAAAAATTTTTTAAAGTACCACATGATCCAATAATTCCACTACTGGGTATTTACCCAGAGAAAATAAAAACACTAATTCAAAAAGACATACGCACCCCTATGTTCACTGCAGCAGTATTTACAAAAGTCAAGGCAGAGAAGCAACCTACATGCTCACTGATAGATGAATGGATAAAGATGTGGTACACACACTCACTCACTCACTCACACGGGAATATTACTCAGCCATAAAAGAGGATGAGACCTTGTCATTCGCAGCAACACGGGTGGACCTAGAGGGTATTATGCGAAGTGAAATAAGTCACACTGAGAAAGCCAAATATATGATTTCACTCCTATGTGGAATCTAAAAACACAAATGAATAAACAAAGAGAAAGAGTCAGACCTATAGATACAGAGAGCTGATGGCTGCCAGAAGGAAGAGGGATGGGGGGCGGGGGTAAGACAAGAGGGTGAAGGGGAGTGGGAGGTACAGGCCTCCAGTTATGAAACGAATAAGTCACGGGAAGAAAAGACACAGCACAGAGACTACAGTCATCGATATCGTAACAGCGCTGCTGTACAGAGTTGTCGAATCACTATGTTGTACACCTGAAATGCACGTTGCGTGTGTCATGTGTACTCACGTAAAAAAATGTTTTAAATAAGTCACCTGGATCACTGCAGAGAGCCCAAAGACAAATTCCATTCAGATGCAGATGTTTTCAGACAAGGGACCACAGTCTGTTGAGCCACAAACAGAGCCCCCAAGTTCCCATTTGTATCCCCAAGGGATGCCACGCCGTCCACACCTTACTTTGGCCCTTCCTCTTACCAAAGCAAAACACCCGACAGCGCTCCAAGCGTTAGCCTCACCTCGGCTACATTTTAACAGCAATCCAGGCCACACGCCGGAGGGACAAACCTGGAATGGTGGTGCCAGCGGTATGAGTCAGCAGGTGGAAGAGAATTTGGGCACGGAAAGGGAGGCGAAACCACCACCATCGGGTTTTCTGTAGTTCTAGAACCAGCTAGCACTTGACTTCCGATTGCTGGAGGATCCCAGTAAAAGCAAAACCGCATTTCACCCAGAAAGGGGAAAGGACATTAAAACGGTCTTAAGGGCCAGACCGTTCAGGGACAGACGGAAAGCACAAGGTAACCTCAAGGTCCTAATAGTTGTAACACTCTGGTTCAACTCCCCCCCCGCCCCGCGCCCCATCTTTGGAGGGCTCTGACTCCTTTAGTGCGAGCGCTAAAGGAAAGGCCTGGCTTCCCCAAATCCCAATGTATTCATGACGGTGGCACAATTGCTGCCTTAGTTTTGTAACTCCTGACTCGAAGAACGGAGCGTTCTAACGAAGGGCATGTTGTGTCTAGCCAGTATTGTGCGGTCCTGGATCCTCTGACACTGCACAGGGGACCTGGAAACAGAAAACTTAGAGGATCCAGGTCAATAAAGAGCCCAGGAAAACCTCAGTCTTCACATGTCATCAAGCATGAAATCATTTCAGCCAGAATGGTGCTAGCCCTCACTGAGCTCCTGATGGATGTGAATTAAGTTTATTTAGCTTGGCTACCTCAGATAAGGAAATTCCAGCAGCTTTCCAGTTCCTTTTAGATTTATTCAAAATGACATCATGCACTCAGATGCAGGATTCGTGAATGAGTCCAACATGAGGAGAATGGATATGGTAGAATGATAACACCGGCTAAAAGTTTAAGCAGTCAGCTTGGGCACGAGAGAGCACACGAAAGAGATAAAAGTCATTTCTCATTTGTCCACTCAATAACGAGGCTCAGACACGTGACCAGCCACAAGACCTACAGTCCCGGGACCGAATGGTCTAGACCTGGAATTCTCGTCTTTTGTTCCGGGGAGTCCAAGTAAGAGATCCCCTGATGTATAAAACGGGGTAGCTTTTCATTGTCCTGAATTTAAAATGGTTCGGAGATGATGCAATTCCCAAACGGAACAAAGTCTTTAATGCTTTACAGATTTTCTTGGGCTCTCTCCTTTGAAACCTGTCAACTCACTTTTGCTGCCTTCAACTTTTGATGCTGACGTCAGTGCTGCATCTTTACGCTGAGTGCTTTGGGCCTAGAGTCTCCTTCCACTGCTTCCTTTACCTTCTGGAAAGCATACCAACGTATCGAGACAGGAAGACAAAAGCCAAGAAAACCCGCTTTATCTTTCAGACACTGATGTGGAGTTCATCACTTACGAACTTGGCAAACTTTCCAGGGCTCGGTCCCCAGAAGCCTAGCAGCCTGGTCTGTCTCTCCTGGTGTCATCCCATTTAAGATCCTGCCCTGTCCAATCAGAGACAGGCCCATTCCAGGGATGGCTGGGGACAGCGGTATACTTCACGGCCGTATCAGCCGCTGACTGCGGCACCAGTTTTCTAGAGGAATCATCAGAGTGATTAACTTGTCCTAATCAGGCTTCTGAGCACTGAAGAACCAAGGGAGGGGATGGATAAGGAAAGCAGAGGATAAAGTTTAGATCTGCTCTGTCCAGTAGGACAGCCACTAGCCATACGTGGCTACTGAGCCCTTGAAATGTGGCCAGTGTGAATAAGGAACTGAATGCTTTATTTCACTTCGTTTTAATTCATTTGAATATCACAAGTAAGGATTATAAAGTATTGAGAAGAAAATACGGGTTTTTAATTAGCTAAGAACTGAGTTAAGTTTCGGTGCTTTGTAGTAAGTTAGCAACCCCCCCCCCCCCCACCGCCTCCGCTGACTGGTCCAGCTTGGGGGTGCCTGCTCACTGGAGGTTTCCATGGCCAAGCTGGTTGGCGTGTTCTAGAGAAGTGGCTCTCTGATTTGGGGCAGAGGGTTCCCGAGAGGCCTTCAGGAAACCCGCAAAGTCAAAATTATCATGCTAACGATACTCAGAGACTCCTTGCCTTTCTTACTCCTCCGCTGTCCTGAGGAACACGTGACACCACAGCAGCTAGAATACAGAAGCAGACACAAGAAGCCAAATGTTTCATTTATAAACATGTGATGTACATAACGCACAGTGTGTATTTATCGTTGTTGATTTTGAAATACATCACCAAGTAAAACTTCTTTACTTCTCAGTTTTAATTCCTCATTTGATAAACATCGACAGAACTCACATGAACTAAAGCTCTTCGGGGTCCTCACTAGTTTTTCGGTGTAAAGGGGGCCTGAGATCGACAACTTCAAGAACTGCTGTTCTGGAAGGACTTGGTAGCAGATGCTGTCGATGGCCCATCCCAGGAGTCCTGCGGCTGCCGTGGACAGTTGCCCACCTCGGACACCCAGCTGTCCCTGGGGTTCTGCCTGAGGCTCTCTCTCGTGCTACAGGACTGTTAGCGAGAGCCCCAAACCAGCAACAGACAAATGCTGGTGAGTGCTGGGCTGGACAGAGAAGTCTTGGCGCTCTCACACCGCGGAAAACTACACAGCACCGAGAACAAACAAGCCACTGCTAGGTGGCAACAAGCGTGAATCCCACACATACCAAGTTGGGTAAAAGAAGTCGGGGCGCGCCTGGCTGGCTCAGTCGGTTGGGCGTCTGACTGCTGATTTTGGCTCAGGTCGTGATCTCACGGTTTGTGAGTTCGAGCCCCGCGTCCGTCTGACTGGGGCTGTGCTGACAGGGTAGAGCCTGCTTGGGATTCTCTCCCCCCCTCCCCCCATCCTTCCCTGTTGTGCTCTCTCTCTCTCAAAATAAAAAAAGAAGAAGTCAGAGAGAGGAGAGCGCAGGCTCTACAATTACATCCTTATTAAGTTAAAAGTCAGGCAGATCTATGGGGTTAGAAAGCAAGGATCTGCCTTTGGGAAGGAAGAGGAGACGTTCTAGGTGTTGAGCTGGCTGGTGGGTTCAGGGGTGTGTTTGCGTTTTAATCATTCGCTGATCTGTAGGATTCAGGCACTTTTCTGTATGGATGTTAGACATCACTCAAAAGGTTTACAAATCAAATATTAATTATTATTTTTATACCATGCTCTGCTAGGCACGGGAGATAATAAAACAGAATTTTCAGACATGGCTTATGGTTTCTGCCTTTACATCAGTCCTCCTAAGAGATAAATAATAGAAGATTTAATTTGGTGGTGGGCAATTTGGGGTGGATTAAGTTTGGCTTGGACAGCACAACGATTTTTTTTTTTTAATTCACTTTGAGGGCCTTTATTTACTTAGAAGGCACACATCTCGGTCTCCACCACTCCTTTTCGTGCTAGGCTGGCTCCGACCCACGTTTAAGCTACCTGCCTGACTCTGAAGGCAGCCGGGTTTGAGGCCTACGACGTAAATGATGATTCCAGAAGTGACTTGAGCCACTACGTGATGGAGACCCAGCTCACCGCCCTGAGGGGCACGGAGGGGGTGCTGACCTGAGCAAGAACAGCATGGAGGGTGCAATGAGCTCCTGGCAGGCCCTCTGGGGTGGGGGTGGGGGTAGGGGGACGGTGAGGAGGCGGACGGTGAGGAGGCAGACGGAGAGGCCAGGATCTGTGATGAGGGCACCACCATCTAGGGGATACGAATGTGACCTCACCAGTAGGCCCCCAGGACAATTCTCCAGTCAATAAGTCACTCTTTGCCCTCTCTGTCGCTCCCAGTACCTGAGCGTCTTGTCAATCAGGACTCACGCCTCTATTCAGTCGGTCACACAGGTTTCTGTGGAACCTTGGAGAGACCTTTCTGGAGACCCGGCACCCAAAGCCCCACCCTCATCAGGAGGAGGCTACGGCTCCTAACCCGGCCGGGGTTCTGTCTCCCACCCCAGCCCCCGCCCCCGCCACACAGACACCTGCAATGAAATGTAGGGAAAGAGGCTGGGCTTCAGAGTCGGGCCGGGCTCCACGACCCACAAGGAAGGGCGGGAAATGCGGTCTGTCGCGTGCCCAGGAAGAAGAGGAAAACGTGGACGCTGGTGAGCAGCGGCCCTTCTTCCTGCCCAGAGAACCAACAGCACTCGGCAGGGGCCGTAAAGGAGGCCCACTGAGAAGTCCGTCTCTGCCCCGGCATTAGAACTCACGTGGAGCTCTCCCGTGCGATTGGCCTCCAGCCCCAGGGTTCCATTCTCCGGGACCTCTTAGACCGGGACTAATTCCAGAGCCCTAAATGCATGGCCAGCTGGCCTCCAATACCCATCATAGCCTCGGGCTGCCAGGATCCCTGCTCTGGGCCCTGCTGGCCAGGCCACCACCGCTGCTGAGTGGAATCACAACCCATGTCTGGTTGCCGGGTTCACCCAGTGTACCCCCAGCGGCCCAGAGACTTGTCAACATAGGCCTGCCCCTGGGCAGGGCCGGATGCTGCAAGTGGGATGACAGCTGCCCAAGGTCCTAGGGCATGATTTTGTGGGGGAGGTCCTGACCCCTGCCCTCGCTGGAGGAGCAATGTTGCTTCAGGACGACCACAGACACGTGGCCGACTGTCTACCCAACGGCCATTTTCTCTCGAAGGCACTCGGAAACGTGTGCCCAAATATGGGGCCTCACAAGCACACGTTGGTCTTTAGAAAACCCTCGGTTGGGGATGGATAATTGTGCACTGGAACCTGCTTGCCACTGGCTCCATAAGCCAACATACATTCTCCCCTCCTATCTCTAAAACTTTGCAACCTCTCCTGCCCTCAGTAAACGAAATTCGGGAAACATGAGGAGGGGGTGAATTAGGCTTGTGGAACAGGACCTCCTCACATCTACACTGGAGTCTTAGGAATTCCGATGTGCTCAGTCAGACGGTCAAGGTTTGGAACCGAAACAAAGAGGGAGGTTTGCGTGTGTTTTTAATTGAAACAGCTGCAGCCCACCCAGCCTCCACAGGGGCCTTGCACAAAAGAACAAAAGCCATTCTCTCTCAGGCATTGATGGCTATTATACCGGTTCCTACTGCTAATTCTCGAAGAGGCCACTCACTTCGCCCCGAGGGCTGAGACAACTTAGAATCGGAAAATGCTAAAGCTCCAAGTATGCCTCGGTCCAATCCCCTTGTTTGATGACTGAGGAAGAGGAGGCCCCGGGCCACAAAGGCAGGGGATGGCAGAGCTCAGACAGAAACCCAGGCTTGTACACAGACCCGAGCGGCACCTTCCTCGTCAGTAATGCTGAGGGCGTGAGCCATCATTTGGGGGACTCCTTCCGTAGAGCTGCGGAGAAGGAATGAAGTAAGGACTAAGACCCTGGGGGAGGAAGGGGAGGATATCTCTGGGGCTAAGAGCCAATGGGGAGAAGCAAATTGGAGCCCACAAAAGCCAAGATTGGGGCAGACCAGCCGGGAGGGGCAGAAATGATTCTTCAGCGTCTTGAAAAGAAGACGGGCAAGGAAGCCAAAAGAGAGGTCAAACAAGACCGAGTGGCGAGGCTTCAGAGTCTGACCTCAGCCTGCCTGTCCGTGTGTCCTTCCTCTGTGTCAATACCTGACTCCGTGCTTAGACGCCCTCCTCTTTTCTCGTGGCCCAGCCGCATACTGACCTGTCTCCCGCACATCCCGTGTCGGCAATGCCACGGGGACCTCAGACCCACCACCTCCAGAGCTCCTCAGCCCCCCGGTGCACACCCGCTCCTCCCTGGGCCCCCCCCCTCAGAGGAGGGTACCCCCACCTTTACCGCCAACAAGCCAAACACCTGGGAATACCCTGGATCGCAACCCCTCAGATCCCCAGGCCCAGTCTGTTTCCAAGTGCCATAGGCTCTACCTCCCATGCAGCTCCAAAGCCGGCTGCTTCCTGTTCCAGCTTCCGACCCTCCCCCTCATCAGGCCTCCATCCGGGGCTTGGGTTGGGGCAGTTTCCCCACAGAGCAGTCAGCCTTCTCCCTACAACTCAGTTCTCTCCCGTGCCCTCAGCCTTTCCCATGGCCCCCCGCTGCTCGCAGGCTGCCATCCAGACCTTGGAACCAGAGCAACAAGGCTCTCCACAAAGGGCCCTCTGCCTCACGAGCTTGCCACCACACCCCCCCCATCCCATCCCCACCCCCACCCAATGCACTCTTTGCTCCCACCGCTCACGACACTCTCCTCTTCCTCGACAGGCTAGTCTCTCACCTCACGGCCCTTTGTCCAGAATGTTCTCTTTCCGGATTTCTATATGGCTAGCTCCCTTTTTGTTATTCAGGCTTCAGCTTACATGTTATGGGAAAACCCATTCCCCAGAGGCCTGCCTGACCACTGAGGAAATCTTGACCCAGGCATTTTTTAAAATTTATTAAAAAAAATTTTTTTTTTACATTTATTCATTTTTGAGAGACAGAGAGAGACACAGCACAAGCGGGGGAGGGGCAGAGAGAGAGGGAGACGCAGAATCCGAAGCAGGCTCCGGGCTCCGAGCTGGCAACACAGAGCCCCACGCGGGGTTCAAACTCACAAAACCACGAGATCATGACCTGAGCCAAAGTTGGATGTTGAACCGACTAAGCCACCCAAGCGTCCCTTGACCTGGGCATTTTTGATCACACTGACCTATTTGAATTTTTTGCACAGAATGTTATCTCCATCTGACGTTTTCTTGTTTGTTTATTGTTGGTCTGTCCCCCACTTGACTGGGACATCCCTGAGGGCTGGGCCAGTTTCTTTTATCTTGGGTACCACTGTGTCCCAGCACCTAGAACCGGCCTCCACCCTGGAAGCAGAATGTTTGGCAAATGAATGCGTGAAAAAGCAAAACATCAAGATCTGTCCTGGGCCATAAATCTGTCCTGATTTGGCTCTAACTGCTACTTGTATGTTTGTTCTCGAATGTTTTCACTAAGGGACTTGGGCCGTCAATTAACTAAGTTTCAGCTCTTAAACACTCACAGCAACTAATCAAATGAAACCTGAAAATGGATCCCGCTCTTGTTTCTAGTACTGATTTGTGTTTTGATTGTTGATAAAGCTAAAGTCAGTTTACCTCCCTAGGTTTCCCAATCCAGGAGTGGTCTTAAGTGGTCATAGGACCAGCTCATGAATGATCCTAAAGCTATGGCTTGTGCCTGATAACCAAAATCACCAGTCATTCATTCCCTTTAAGTAAGTCAACAGTACTTACACGCCAGGCACTGGGTGGAATGTCAAGGATGTAACAGTGAGCCAAGTTAAAACGGCCCCTGCCCTCTAAGACACATGGTCTACAGGGGAAGAGAGTCCAGGTCAAGAGCTAGACCATACCAGCCCGTGGGGTAAGAAGTCTAATGAAAGCACACGGGTAGTGACAAGACTGCAGGGTAGGAGGCAGGAGAGGTGAGCAACCCACACACGGCTGGGGGTTAGGAAAAGTCTTCACAGAAAAAAAAAAAAAAGCTAAAGCCTGAAGTCCTTGGTAATGCATAAGGATTTCTGCACCCTCCCCTCTGTCCTCTGGGGAAGCTGCTTACTTGCAATGATCAGTTTTTACTACATGAAACTGTCCAGAGTTGCATCTGCCCCAGATAAAAGACTGACTCGAACCAGAAAATCACGTAACCATGTGGCTTAATTAGACACGGTGATCAAAGAGCCACATGGCTCATTGGTTCTGCTTTTTCACAGCCTACCGTTCAACGCCAGCAATGTGTGCTCTGCGCATTCCATTCCTCCTTAAGATTTGTAAAATGTGCGTAAGGAGAGGATTGATTCTCCGCTACATGTATAAGAATCTCAGTTAGGACAGGCTAACTTGTGTAACAGACAGCCCTCAACTCTCACCGGCTTTGCATAACCAAGTTCAATGTCTTGCTTCCGTCGCACCTAAGGCAGTTCAGCTGAAATGCTCTGCTCCACGCAGTCATTCAGGGAAGCGGACCCTTTCTTGTGTTCTCACCATTCCGCAGCAGCTTGGGGTCCTCTACCAGAGAGTCTGTACCTAGCTAACGGGCAGAGGAAGAGAAAGGGTGTGGATCGGTTACTGTTGCTCGTAACTCAGTCACAGGGTTCCATCTAACTACAGGGAATGCTGGGAAATCGAGTCTACCTGTGTGTATGGGAAGAAAAGAAAACGGGGTTGGGTGAACACCTCGCGTTGTCTCTGCCACAAGCACACTTCACCGTGAGCTAAAGTACACGAGGGGTCACTCCACGAACAATTAAACCATGAGCTAAGTCTTAAATACCTGACTGTCTTTTTCCGTGGGTGAGTTAATCCTACATAAAATCTAGTGAAAGCATTCTCTTTTCCAGGGACAATCAGAAACAGTTACTGATTGAGGAAAATAACTTCTCTAACGCCCATGATGTAACTCTGAAAGTATATAAAATTAGTAGAAGAAACTCATACTTGGCCATATTCTCAAGAGCATACCTGATACTGTGTCTAATCACGTACTCAAGGGATATTTGTTAAATGTGTCAAGCCAAATTTAAGTCTGCGTGTTACACGTCTATATTCCAAAGTGAACACGGGAAAAGCCATAATTTTTCTTGCCCATTGGAAAAAAAAAACCCAGCACAAATAAACACACTTAAATATGTATGGTTCTCTGAAGGTATTTATTTGTGCTTAGAGAAATAAAAGTTTGCAGAGGGCCTTGCAATTTTCTGATAAAAGTTGCTCTCTAAGCACAACGCATTATTTGATTTGTCTGAACGAAATCATGGAGCAAGGTGAAAGAAAGACTGGAGACGTTGGGAAGAAGCCAAGAATTAATGATGTGGATTTGGCGGCACTGTGCTAACTTCAAAAGTAATAATGATTAAATATACGGAGTCCTTATATATCATCGATTCCTAAACAAAGCCAAGAAAACAGATAGTTCCAAGGGCAAGAAATGTGTCAGCACCACACTGTCACAGATCACAAATCCAGACCACCCTCGGGATGGTTATTTGGATACGTAATGAAATAATTGACAAAAGCCATTCTGAGGGCCGGGACTCAAATGTGTCAGCAGATCTGGACGTCTACAGTTCATGCAGCTTTAGTAGCGCTGAGGACTGCACACATTTTTCACATTAGGGAACAGATGGAAGCTGTAATTCCCGCCATAGCTGAAGGATGCCTTGCACCCAACAGCAGCAGATAATAAGCTCATTTGGGGAGAAAGTTGCCATTTCCATCCCGGAGCTCAGTGAACTGCTTCTGAACCAGTCATCCAACTGCGGACAGCACGCTTCCCGGAGCGGGGGATGGGGGGGGGGCGCACCTGTTTCAAAACGCTTAGGGGCTAGAGGCATTTCGGTTTCCCCTGAGGCCTCAAATCTCACATCAGAGCCAGCCACGCGACCGGGCCTCGCCCTCACAGAATTCTGGGGACAGCAATTTCTAAGCTCAGTTTCCTATTAGAAATAAGTAATGCTGAATGCTTTCACAGCTTTGCATGAGACACGGGCGGCTAGATACCGGGTTAAGTGACACACCTCATTTTCATTTGTTCCAGAACATTCTTGCCCTAAACTTCTCAAGCTTTAAATTGGTCTCTGGGGTGCCATCCAATGGGAAACTTGCAGGAAGGGGAAAAATACATTCAACTATTTTGGATGTGGGAAATATGCTCTTTGGCTGAGAAAGACGTTTTCCACATATTTGATCACTCAAAAGCCGTTAAGCACTGAAACTTCAAATATGTTCGAATCTGATAAAAGCATCTAAAAGCGTGTCACCCCAGCGCTGCAGACAATAAAACATTCAATTAATACAGGTGCTGTCAGACGCTGGTGTAGACCTTGACTACAGAAGGAAGCACGGATCAGTGTGGCCGTGTGGGGAGCAGCTGCTGTGTAGATGGACCCCCCAATCCACAGTCCAACCTGGCCGACAAGCCTGGGAATTACACGGGTCATTTCATCCCTGGATTTTCACATGCTTCCTCAACAGAAGCCTATTATTACCTTTTGTGGCAGCCCAGGAGGCCAGCAGCAGGCCCCGATTTCACAAAGAACTTGCTGGCAAGGCTGGCTAGCTGGACTTGTCTAAATACTCTCCCGACCACACCTTCCCCCTTAAAAAAATGTTTTTAATGTTTATTTATTTTTGAGAGAGAGAGAGTACAAGCAGGGGAGGGGCAGAGAGAGAGGGAGACACAGAAACCGAAGCAGGCTCCAGGCTCTGAGCTGTCAGCACAGAGCCCGGCGCGGGGCTTGAACTCACGAGAGCCGTGAGATCATGACTTGAGCCGAAGTCAGACGCTTAACTGACTGAGCCGTCCAGGCGCCCCACATCCTCCCCCTTTTTAAAAACTGATGTGTAGGAGCAGGTGAGTAAGCTAAGTGATCTTGAGAAATCTTTGTTACCCTAGGGCTACGAGTCCTGAAGAGGTAGCCACTGGCCACATATGACTACTGAGCATTTAAAAGAGACTAGTGTGATCGAGGAATGGAACTTTAAACTTTTACTTACTTTTAATTAGTTTGAAGTTAAATTGAAAAGCTGTTTGTTAAATCCAGTTGTTGGAAAAAATTTTAACACCTCTGGAGGAATGCAGATGTGTGAATCCACTTTTTCAACAATAAATTTTATAAGTTCTGAACCCAGCCCAAGTATTTCTGATGAAAATTTAACATTTAATTTACCACCAAAACCAAGAATATGAAAATTATTAATTTGTATTGGCCATATCCTGACATGGTGAGAGTTTAGATATGCTGGGCTAAATAAAATATATTATTAAAATTAATATCACTTCCTTTGCTCTTTAAATTTGAGCACTAGAAAATTTTAAATTGTACATGTGGCTCGAATTGTTTTCCCATGGGACAGTGCTACTTAAGAGTGAAAAGTCTCGGGGCGCCTGGGTGGCTGAGTCGGTTAAGCGTCTGACTCTGGCTCAGGTCATGATCTCGCGGTTCGCGAGTTCGAGCCCCGCACCGGGCTCTGTGCTGACAGCTCAGAGCCTGGAGCCTGCTTCGGATTCTGTGTCTCCCTCTCTCTCTGCCCCTCCTCCACTCATGCTCTCTCTCTCTCTCTCTCTCTCTCTCTCTCTCTCTCAAAAATAAACAAGAATTAAAAATAAAAGAGTGAAAAGTCTCACACACCCAGGCGTCATCTACCTGCCTGCCACGTTCCCACCACAGATGCCCATATATACAAACCCCCATGTATAAAGTAACAAATGGCAACTGAGCATCTAGCACCAAGATCTGTGAAGAAATGGCATCACCCAGCCACAGAGGATTGTGACAGAAGCTATAGTGTCCCTGACTTGACTTGTCCTTTGAAGGACTTGGGACAAATGAATTCTTCTATTGTCATGACAGAAGTGGATGCTGACCTCCCATCACCTCCAACACCGGGGTACCATTTGCCCACTCAGTTCATTTACTGAGCTCTTCTTTGGGCCAGGCCCCCTGCTAGGTGCGATAGCCGGGCCCGGAGACCGTTCCTGGGCTCAAGGGGCTTCCAGTCCAGCTGCATCCATGCACATAATTGACTACCTAGATTGTTTCCTCATTAGCTAATCATTTCAGGCTGAAATACACACTGAAACTGAGCTCGCGACAAAGGGATCCAGAAGCAGAAGGCAAAGAGTGATGAGCTCGATCTCTGGAGATCAGGGTGGGCTTTCCATGCAGTAGCATGTAAGACGTACATGATAGACAAGGACGATTTATCAGTGGGGAAGGGAGAGGAGGCACTGCCCATGATGGAAGTAGCCGGAGCCAAGGGAAATGTGGGCAAGCGCATGGTGTGCTCTGGGAACGGTGAGGGGGTAAAGGGAGAGGAGTCCTGACAGATGAGGCCAGAAAGGTGAGGCTGGTCTCTCCAAAGAGACCACACGATGAACTGGGAATACCAAATGAATCCCCTGGGACCAGCCTGGTTTTTGGTGACCAGCTCACGGAGACTCTGGCACTTGTCCAAGCCAGGAATGGCAAGAGCTCGCCCTGGGATGGGGCGAGGGGCGGGCGGTGCGGAAGTTTCAGAGAGGGCGCAGGTGCAAAGGGCCCAGAGGAGGAACATCAGGCTGCCAGGGCTGAGAAGGGAAGAGAAGACGGAAGTAATGGTGGTGTCTTCAGGCAAGATTAGGGAACACGGGAGGAAGAACAGATTGGACGTGTTACGGGGTGTAAAAACTCAGCACTGCAAACTCTTTGGAAGAAAGCCTGGATGAACACAGACACTGATAACAGCGCTCCAGACCCCGGGACCCACTCTACAGCCTAGCGCTGTACTTGGCTGCTACAGAAAACTGTTATCACACTAATGGGGAGGGGAAATTGCCAAGGGGGGAAATTTTTCATTTTGGGATTTCCTGAGTTAATTTTCCGACATGAGGGAGCATGAGCGTAGATGGTTGACACACTTCATGTGAAACTTTGGAAATGAAACAAACACATAGCGAGTGTGGGTGCTCCAGTCCTGACAACACACCTATAATCAGTTGAAAGTCAAAGCTGTGCCCTTGGAAAATGTAACCCGCTGTGATGAAAGGATTAAGTCATTTTTGCAGGGTCCAAATTAGCAGACGGTTTGCTCGCACAAGTGGAGCAGACACCAGCACCCCCCCCCCCCAGCAGCCCACCCCCACAGCAACGGGAGCTCGGGTTTCAAAAGCACGCTTTTTTGCCGGGCCCTCGGGCTGAGGTTCTGTGGTTTCAGATTGGTTTTGGCTTCAAGCAAAGGCAAGTCCTTGCTTTTTGCTCTCTGAACTAATTCCAGCATGTACGGCTGGAGCCTCGTGGCCCCTTTTCTGCTGACCATGTGGGAAGCTTCAAAGTCTCTCAGATGTGATTATTTGTTCTGTCAACAGCTCCGAGCCTCTGAAAAGTGAGGGCCATTGCTTCTAGCTATCACTTATCCTCTCTCCCCTTATCACTTCTCAACAACGCGGACCTTCTTCTGGAGACCGCGAGGCGTTCTAACACTACCTCCCCGCCCCAATCGATACTAAGTGATACCAGGTGTCTCTTGATCTCACAAGAACAAACCAAACACTATGTTCCTGTTCCCGCCCCCCAAAGAAAGCGCACACTGAGCGAAGTAGGCTCACAAGCAGATTAACCACAAACCCACTAATTAATTCCACCTCACAGGAGCTGATGCATCTGACGCTTCCTTGTACTTTACCCGTTAGTTTCAGTTGTCTTCGCTAGACTCCATCGGTCAGAAATTTCCACTCGACCATTATCCAAAGTGCAAATCCCTTAGAGTCTCACTGCGTGCACTCTTCAGTATTTATCCCGCTGCCACAGTGGATTGAAACTATGTCTTTAACAGTCCGTCTTGAGAGGAACCAAATGAAGCGAAGGTACTGCGGAGGGGAAGGGCCATTCTCTTATGGGAAATTAGGACACCGGAAGTGGAAGTGTGCTCGAAAGGTGGAAGCAGATGGAAGTCAGACGCCAAGGACTGTTTCTCCCCTGCGGGTGCCGTTTCAGAAACTGTTTCTCAGGTCAAGAAAGGGGGCTGAAAAATGCTGCTTTCATCACAGGTAAAGTTGGAAGCAAAGAGCTCTCGTTCAAAACGTTGTGACAATCAGAACAAGTGGAGGGTCTAAAGGAAATGGAGCCAGGCCCCCAAATATACTGAATCTGGGGGAGTTCAGTAAAAAGGCCCTTCAGATCGTGACCCCCGCACCCGGAAGGTCTGCAACACCGCGGCGCAGGCAGACACCGAGGGCCCGCCGCTCGCCGCCCCTTAGTGCCCGCGCTGTTGGTTCCACAGCACTACCGTGAGGTGTGCGGGGACAGCCACGCCCACCGTGGTTACTTCTTTAAAAATTTTTTTTTCCAACGTTTTTTATTTATTTTTGGGACAGAGAGAGACAGACAGAGCATGAACGGGGGAGGGGCAGAGAGAGGGAGACACAGAATCGGAAACAGGCTCCAGGCTCTGAGCCATCAGCCCAGAGCCCGACGCGGGGCTCGAACTCACGGACCGCGAGATCGTGACCTGGCTGAAGTCGGACGGTTAACCGACTGCGCCACCCAGGCGCCCCCCACCGTGGTTACTTCTGAACAAGAATCAGTCACTGCCTTTCTACAGCACACCGATTATACACAGCCAGACAAGGGGACGCAATCCAGTTTGGGAGAGAAGGCAGGCGCTGGGGAAGAAAATGACTTGCAAGGCTGTGTTTGAGGGCAGCCAAGGGAGCGGGACAGGCAGTTAGGGCTACAATTTACAGAGAGACCACTTCCAGCTGTGGAAGCCAGGGCTAGCCTAGAGAAACAGAATGTCCATGGGCAGAGAGAAGAGGAAGGCTCACGGAGCATGGGAAACCAAGGCCCAGAAATGGGGATGACCCAAGGCATTTCCAGGGTGCAGTGGAGAACAGTGTGAAATCTGGGCACAAAGTAATACAGCTGTTTTCCCACCGGCAAAACGGGGATAGTGACGGCCTTCGTTGTTGGAGTGCTGGGAGGATTAAATGTGACAACGTGTAACAAGTGCTTTGCGAGGGTCTGGCACAGGAAAAAAAAAAAAAAAGCCCATTTGGGGTCAGTGGGACAGTGGAGCCCAGAAGTCTGGGAGAGCTGCCTCTAAGGAAGACCTGTTAAAGACTTGGCTGGATGAGGAAGAAAAGGACAGGGACCACCAAAGGTGACTCTGGAATCTGGGGTCTGGAAAGTGGGGGCGCAGAGGGATGATTGGCAGAACCTGAGGGAGGGGGCAGGAGAGGACAGGTCTCAAGCACGCGGTGCTCAAAGTGCCAGAAAGCCATGTCTATTTCAACAACACGAACAACCCCATTTTCACTAAAAAGCACCTACAATTCCTGGGGAAATATGCAAGGTAAACGTGGTGTCTGAATCCGTCAGATTCGATTTCCTACTTGCTACGTGTTCCACGTAGGTGAGGCTGGGTAGTTTGGAAAAACCATGTTGTATGTTTGAAATCTTTCATAATAGAAGGCTGGTGGGCGGCAATCCTACAAGAAACTGTTGTTGAATCTGACCAAAACATGCACTTACGCTTCCTGGAATGTTAAATTCTAGTTTACATCAAACGCACAGAATCCGAACAGCAACTGAGATTTACCTCATTTGTTTCCCTGACGGTTCTCTATCTAACTGGCTGTGTCTATACTCGTCGAGAACACACAAATCTTCCAAGGGTCCTGGCTTGATGGCTGGGGAGTCTGGATTTGAAAAGCCCGGCTTTCACTCCCAAGGAGACACACGCTCTACACATTCGGACAGAAACAAAGAGAAGCGCTCTCTGCTGGTAAAATAATAGTTCTGAACTTAACCTTACCTCCTAACAACTCACTTTCTTCTATCTGGGTATGGATAACTTGGCTCTTGTTAGTTTGCTGAAAATATTGAAAGTTTGAGAATTCTGCCCCACAGTCTTCCCTAAATTCCCAATGAATGGGAATGTAAATGGAACTAACATTGCTAGCCAACGTCATTACAAAAAAGCCAGTCAAGCTTCTATTAAGTTAAAAAAGAAACTTTAAAAAATGTTTCTTTCTGATAGTTCTTCCCCTCAACTTAAATTTTTTTTTAATGTTTATTTTTGAGAGAGAGAGAGAGAGAGAGAGAGAGAGACAGAGTGCAAGCAAGGGAGAGGCAGAGAGGGAGACACAAAATCTGAAGCAGGCTCTAGGCTCTTAGCTGTCAGCACAGAGTCCAATGCAGGGCTTGAACTCACAAACGGCAAGATCATGACCCGAGACGAAGTCGATCGAAGTCATATGCTTAACCGACTGAGCCACCCAGGTGCCCCTCAATATATTTTTTTTAAACCAGGGAATCAGACGATATATTTTAGCAATGGAAGGGCTAAAATCCATGAGCTATGAAAGAACACAGTTTGCCCACTGAGCTAAGTCCCCGGGAGCCTCACTGCAGGCGCAGCCTTGAGACTAAGCACAGGTGAGATGCCTCTAGAAGAAGGAAAAGGAAAATGGAGGGTGGGAAGGAATCCAACAAATTTGTGCGGATTTCCCCCTCCCCTCTATTGTGTTCACCGGCTTCCCCCATATAAATGGAAGTCTGGAATTAGTTCTTAAATCTGACAATGTGCCTAATGACAGGATATGGTTTGAGATCAAATAACCAACCAAAACAAGGGGTCTGTTTCACCTCAGCCACTCAGCATTTTGCTTTTATCTCCCCTATTTGTTTCACGATAACTTTCAAAGGAGTTGACTGATTCTGATCAAATGTGGGGCATGGCTAAAGGGTTTCAAGATACATCTTAAGCTCAATTTGTGGTTCCGCCAGCCATCCTGAAACAAAACAGTAGCCAGTAAAAGTTTCTAAATGGGCAAATCTGCTGTAATCTTTAGCAGACTTCATCCAAGTTCATACATGAGCAGTGGTTACAGATCTATATGATTCTGCGGAGTGGGGTTTACAGATCACAAACCCACAAAGGTATCTAAATTCACTGCATACAATGACTTCTCACAGCCTTCCACAGGCAAGTGTTATCTCTGCCTAGGCAAGGGGGGATAAAAGCCTTAATAAAGGGGGACAAAGTTACATTACTTTGGCTACATCCTGTGAATGATTCATGAAACAAATGGTTCAAGAGATGTAGAATCCAACCCAATAGAAACAAGTAAAGCTCCAGTAGCTAAATCTCTGTCGTCGAAACAGGACCTTCAAGAAGCAGTGCGGCCACGAATTGATAAATCTGGATGTTAGAGGGTAAATTGTTCAGCCTGATATTGGAATGAAGCCTTTATTATTATCATGGTGGCACCAAAGGATGGCTTGGAGGGGTATTAATCCCTCCAGATGTCCATCAGACTCCCACCAAAAACCACCCAAAATGAACAAATAAGAATTCTGCCTCCTTAAACTCATTTAAGTATCCTTTTCAATGAGAACAAAGTGGGTAGCTACACATGTTCATTAATCATGCTTGTTTTGTTTCATTGTGTGTTAATTAGTCCTGGGCAGCCGATGACATCACTCATGCTGCAAGTATTGTGTTTTGGTAATATTCTTGTAATGATTTGTTTTATTTTATACTTGTTCTTTTTTCCTTGCCCCACTTTTATAGAACTGTTTTGTACAATTCAGCTAAAAGCAACGTGCTTCCTGTGCAATCCAGCTTCCACAGGAGCCCCCTTGCAGCCAGGCGGTTGCTTAGGTAAGAAACTCTGCAGTCAGCATGGGTGTTGGATTACCTGATGGTGTAACAAATAAGGAAAGTCAATTGAATGGAACTGATCATTAACAACTCAGAAAGAACCGAAAGAAAGAAGCCTCATATGCCCACCTGTAGGGCTGGAATAATATGCTCATGGATTTCCAACTATCTTCTGGGACAAGCACCTCCAAAATCTCCTGCCCAGAGTGATACATCCCATTTCCACCCAAGGCTACTGCCTCTTAGTTAAGAAGGTCCGCTGAGCTAGAACCCTCAGAATCAAGCTCGTCTCCTCCCTGTCTTCCAAACCTGGTAACTAACTAGTAATGGACCCTACCTCATGGTGCCTCTCATCTCCAACCATTCCTTTCGTTCCATTGCCTCAGCTACTGCCATAGGCCAATGGTCCTCTTAACTCTCATGATAACTGTTCCCACCTTGCTGGTTTCCCTGCCACTGGTCCATTTCTCCCCTCCGGTCACTCCGCCACGTGGCTATAAATGTCATCTTCCTCCAGATCAAACCCTGCTATCAGTTACATGCTAAAATCAACTTGATTGGCTCCCTGTTGCTTATAGAATTAAGTCTACTTCTGGCATGGCATTCAAGGCACTTGAGAATGACACCCACAGAGATACCCCCACTTCATCTCCTGTCAGACTCATTTCGACCATCACTACCCAAAGTCTGTGCTCCAAACACATGACACTTGTCATTCCTCTCTGTGGCATGGCACACCTTGTGGCTTTACTGCACCCTCTGCCTAGAATGCCCCGTGTCTTAGTGAACTTATACTCATCTTTCAAGACCCAGATCAGATATCATTTTCTTCTTCAAATTTCCCTTGTATCCCCATGTCAAAGAATGACATCCTCCTCTGGCCTCCCACATAAGGTATTTGTCTGCGTATCTGTCTCCCTCACCGTCTGACTCAATTTGGTGTTAAATCAATAAAGGGATGGCTAAGCGCTTTCTCATGGAAATAATTTCATTTCCTGCAGGCCTGCCACAGCCACAATATTCAGGGGTGATATTCAAAATATTTAACAGCTGTATACCATGGGCACTGACCAGTCAAACGGATTCCTGGCTGGGCCAGCGCATCCCAACTCATCAACCTTGCCCGCGCAAAAGCCAGGACTTCTAGACAAGAGTGTTCCATATGTGATCCAGTCTTTAAAAACTGCTCAAGTTTCAAGTTCATTAGGTCAGCTAGGGCCTGAGGCTTTGGGTATTGTTTGTTAAATCCTTCAGGATCCAAGACATTACCCTGAGAATAGACAGCAGACTGAAAAAAAAAAAAAAGTTACTATCATAATTATTTTTACAAAGATGGGAGCCAAGAAGGTGAACAGTAGCTAATTGTGAGATTGCTTTGTACCCATGAGGGCTTCAATGCGTGCGTGCGCGCGCGCGCGCACACACACACACACACACACACACACAAACTTATATCCCAAAAAAGTCTCTTCATTGTCTCTGTAGTCACAGTACAGCCATACAAAGCGGGCTTTCATTTATGTCTCCCTCTCTCTGCAAAGCCAGGCCAGAGAGTAAAAGATATCTTAATGTTCTCTTTCAAGGCTGCTGAGATTTAGAAACAAAGATTGGTACGATGCTACAATATCGACCTTTCTTTTACTCCCCTCCTGCCCTTTCTCTTACCTCCTACTTGCATGTAAAAAAAAAAAAAGATATTTAAGCAGCTCCTGTTTTACTTAGCTACCTGGAAATGTGTTCAAAGTAAGTAGTAGTGGGAAGAAATTCAACTCTGAAGAGATAGACTGAATTTGGGGTTTTGTGGCCCATGTTCATGGATTTAGGTTTTAATCCAACCGGGCACATTTGAAAGCTGCAGCACTGGCCACCTATTCAAACTTTTCCTAGTGAAATTTAGGAACTTAGAATAATCTGGACCACACTGGGGAAGAGGGTGCTTGATGTCATGTATAGGGTAGGAAAGTTCTAGGGCTATATAATCTGCTACAGAAGCCACTGTCACATGTGGCTGCTTATATTGAAATTTTAGTTCATTGGGGCGCCTGGGTGGCTCAGTCAGTTAAGTAGCCGACTTCGGCTCAGGTCGCGATCTCACGGTCTGTGAGTTGAAGCCCCTCGTCGGGCTCTGTGCTGATGGCTCAGAGCCTGGAGCCTGCTTCCGATTCTGTGTCTCCCTCTCTCTCTGACCCTCCCCCATTCATGCTCTGTCTCAAAAATAAATAAACGTTAAAAAAATTTTTTTTAAATAAAAAAAATTTAAAAAAAAAGAAATTTTAGTTCATTAAAATTAAGTACAATTTAAAAGTCAGTTCCTTACACCAGCAACATTTCAAGTGCTCCATAGCCACATATAGCTAGGGGCTACCCTATTGAACAGCACAGTTATAGAACACTTCCGTCATCACAGACAGTTCTATTGGGCAGTATTATCAGTGATTTGACTTTGTTTGGCCCAGGGGGTGGGAGTGGGGGAGAGTCATGCTGAGAAACAGAAAACTCCTTATCAGGGAGGAGTAACCGAAAATTCTGGAACATGTCTCCTTCCTCCTCTTTCTCTGCTTTTCTATTTATTTCCCTATCCCTGATTCTCCCCTTCCTTGCTTTGTGGATCAGGACACACACCAGAGTGGAAACTCCTCACAGGCAGGCAGTTGGGGCCCTGTGGTTCAATGTCGTATCCTTCACAGCCACTGGAGTGCTTAAGAGCCGGTGCTTAGTGAGTGCTTGGTGGATGAATGGTCCCAACGGGGTGTGTGTCTCCATTTTCTGCTACAAGGCGGAACGCTAAAACGTCCTCCACTTCTTGCTCGGTTGGTGGGAAGCTGTTCTCTGGATCCACCACGCACATCCAGGACACTCGAACGGCGTCAGCCCTCCACTCCCCGAGGCCGGGCAAAATCCCGTCTTCACGAGGAGACTCAGAGAGGCGGTCTGCCATAGGGGTTGAAAACTCAGCTCTCGGGGCGTGAACACTGGCTCTGTCCCTTATGAACTGTGTGGCCCTGGGGAAGTCATTCAACCTGCTCTGTGCCTCAGTTGCCTCACCTTGAAGATGAAGATAATAAATAATAGTCCCTACCTCATAGGGCTGTTTACCTGTCAGTACACGCAAAGCACTCGGAGCAGCTCCGGGCTCATGAGAAGCACTCGATAAATAGCTGTCGAACTCTTCCTGCCAAGTCCATCCTGCTCAAGGAGGAGTCTCACCATGAACCGTGGCCAGCGAGCCCACTAACAGCAGCAGAACGGACTACACCCAATGAAGTGAAACGCGGAAAATCTGCTCCAGCCGTCTGAAGCATGGATGTCAGGACGCTTCCGGGAATGCGAGGAATTTGAGGGATTTAAAAGCAGAATGACCAACCCCACCAATGGGAAACATACAACTTTTGGAAAACTTGAGAGTGGAAATCCTTTTCGGCCCCTCCAGCTGGTCACTTCTGTTCGAGAAAGAGAAATCAACAGGATTGTTTTTAAATTTTTTTTTTCAACGTTTTTTATTTATTTTTGGGACAGAGAGAGACAGAGCATGAACGGGGGAGGGGCAGAGAGAGAGGGAGACACAGAATCGGAAACAGGCTCCAGGCTCCGAGCCATCAGCCCAGAGCCTGATGCGGGGCTCGAACTCACGGACCGCGAGATCGTGACCTGGCTGAAGTCGGACGCTTAACCGACTGCGCCACCCAGGCGCCCCTCAACAGGATTGTTTTTAATGGAAGCGGACCTTGACTAGCTTCCAATGACGGAGAGAGGACTCTCCATGAACTGGGATTTGAAAGGCCAGACCAGCATGGGTCCTGCAACTGGCCGGTTAGACAACATGTCACGTCAGCTCCGCAAAGCGTGGAACCACCACCGGCCAGAAGGGCAGCTTGGGGCATCCCTCCTCCGCTGGGGGTCCTTACAGGAGCCCACTCGCTGTCTAGGGGCCCCCTAAGTGGCAGCCTAGGTGCAAACAGACAAGATGCACATCAGAGAGTACAGGACCCGTCCTGGCTGAGAAGCCTCCTGCCCCACAGGAGCTAACATCTCTTGTGACCAACTGCCGTCTCCAGGGGCCCCATAACGGACGTGCCAGTACCCAGAGTCCCACGCTCAGGGAACCCCAAGGCTGTGGCTTCCTGCCAGGTGTTTAGACTCATTTACAATGCTGCTGCACCAGAAGCAATTTAACAGTTGGGTCATTTTTACTATAAGCAATATTGCCTGGTAACACAGCTGACATTCCACCTCCACCAGGTTTCCAGGGCAACAGAGCTGGAAAGTTAACACAAGGACAGATTTCCACAGAGAAGGGGAAGGGGTGATGTTAACCCTTTACCCACACGCTAGCAGTGACCAACTCTTCCGTGGAAGCACGCCTGCCCGGCCCTGCGAGTTGAACGCAGGGACGGGATGGAATGCCGAGAGGCTAGACGCCAACCCGGGCCTGAAGGCACAAAGCGGCCATTGCAAACCCTAACGGGAATGGGGCCTCCTTGGCAATGAATGATCAGGACCGGGGTAGGGCTAAGTGTGCGAGGGAAAGGCCGAGAGGTCTTTGGGACTCTTCATGCTACAGGTGTCGGGATGGCTGACCCATGGTGACGAAGCATCATGAGTCACGCTCCTGGGAAAACGTCACGGACCCCAAAGAAAGAGAAGGAAATCTAAGTTAACCGGGCTATTCGCTGATCTGCAGTTCAGGGTCTTCAGACAGGCTCTTTACCTACTTTGCGGACTGGACATTTGCTTGGAAGATACACTTCCCTAACCTCTGACATGGCGCCCTCATTTTGTTCTGTTCCAATAGGATACTCATAACGGACTGTGCACGCATGCACAGTTCCCAGTAAGCAAGCTGTTTTCTCTCTCACTCAAGAAAGCCTATCAAAATGGGATGAGAGCGAGGTTAGCTGTAGCCTTAAATCCACCCTAATTTATATTTAAAAGTCAATCGTTCCCAAATGACCGTCACTAATAACAAAGTACGTGAGGCTTACAACTTGAGCTCACAACTGACACGCTGATGTGTCACGATGTGCATCTAAGAACCAGTGGCAGTTGTATCAGCATAGGTGCAGAGAGAACAGCCCCTGTACTGGCCTCAAAATGTAACCAGACATGCTTTTGTCATTCTCAACGCGAACGGGGAGGCACCAGGCATCTCCTGCCCCAACCAAAATCACTCTTGAGGATTTCACTAGGGGGAGGCTACAGCTCTGGGATGCCCAGGGTGAGCCAGTTCTGATAGTTCTTCACCTGATTTGGTCGTTTATCTAGTATAAGGGGTCCCAAACCTTCAGGATGCATTTTAAATCCTCATACGGCCCTAAGTCAAAGGATAATCAGGATCAGCCGTGCTTGGCTTAACTCAACTTTGGAGAAAGCATTCATGAATCCATTTGCTCAACAATCAAGTATCAAACACTTCTGCTAGATGCTGATGAGAGCGACCTCAAGGAGTCCTCCCGGAGTCCTGGCCTCAAGGAGTTCAAGACCTTGCTCGCTGATTCGTATACCTGATCACCCTCTCTCCCCAACTCCTTCCCCCTTTCCTCCCACTGAGAAGCCCCAGAAATTCTTTATTGCTGGAGGCACAGCCTGCCTGTGCTATAAAGGATCACCCTTACAGAAAATTGGCTTTCTAAAATAGCATGTCCTGAAATATGTTTCATGGAATCCAAGACCCACATGTGTTAATAGAGCTCTATGGTCAAATGAATTTGGGAACTACCTCATGCAGAGAATCACAATGTATTTCAGGATATTAAAGGCTCTGATAGGTTCTGCAGTAAAGAAATGTGTGTGTGTGTGTGTGTGTGTGTGTGTGTGTACCTCATCCAGTTTTCTCAAACCTTTTTGACCACAGAAATGTATGTGTGTGACCTACTATTTCCCGAGGAACCTACATAGCTTGGGAAATGTTTTACTAAAGTGGTGGCACAGCACCCTTAACTTGTCTCCCATTTGATATAAGGATCTCATATTTGTACCCTATTTCTACCTTGATCAATAGCTTTTAACTCTATTGCTAAAAAATTATGTTAACAATTCTTCATTATCAGGACACAAATATTGCCTAAGTGACGTTCTTAAGGTCCCAGAGTAGAATGATGTGGGATGGTGACAATAGGTCCTTGAAGAGGCAAATTCATGGCCTTTAAGGAGTCTACAGTCTTCAATGAGAGGTCACTGAAACCAGGCTGATTTCTTTTCCTCTTGGGCCATGAGTCCCACCCATGGGCTTGGGCAAAGAAAGTTCTAGTAGCTCATTAAACTCTGTGCCCCTCTCTGACTGCCACTCTAGCTTTGGGTGTCAATCAGAGTGAAGACTGAAGAGGCTTAATGACTTGGCCATTGGAGCAGTACCATTAGGGTGGTGGTTGAGCCATGGTGTGAAGTCACAGAAACATCTTTTAGTACTTATAACTGTATTTTATTATGCTCTTTGTTTGAACCATTAATAATGGCAATGCGAATGACTGAATAAATGTCTAACTATATACTTGGTTTGGCAGGCATTCGTGAGAAGCTGTGGACTCTGGAAAGAGAAAAAAAGAATGCAAATTCCTTTTGTTCTATTTTCTGAGCTCTGAAATATCTTCGAGAGAAGTCTGAAATGGTTACAAGTATCAATTCAATGTCCCCGAGTGAAGCCAGCATGTTTTGTCTGAGATTGTTCTGGCACTTGGCCGACATATTTCTTGAATCCTGCTCCTCGGAAAGAAGGAAAGTAGTTTATCTTGATTTAAACCCCCAAGCCTGAAATCACTGTTGCTAAATTCCTCAGAAAAGACGTGCAAGTGTGTGTTCAGTGCATGTATGGAAGAATGGAAATGAGTCTAATCAGTTTATCATGTTAACAGTAACTAGATTGTTGCCAAATAGCCTTGTGTTCTAAGGGACCCCCCACACGGAAGAAACCCCACTTAAAGAAGTGTAAAGGATTTTCTTCTACCTTTGAACTTTTTTCTTTCCTTAAACGCTGTTCTCAGAGAGAGAAAGGAAAAGTTGACTTGCTCAGGCAAGCGGCAGGGAGGCGCAGCAGCCACGCGGGGCCACTCCACGTGCTTTCCATGCAAGGCCACAGCCACCTCACCAGGAGATCTCCTCCCCGGTCTGCCGCAAATATGCTGCCTTGCTCTACCGGCGTCTTGCTGGCACCTTCCAGAGCCTACTTTCTTAGACTTGCGTCGGGCCATCTTCAGGTGAGCATCTGAGGGCATCTTCCTCAGAAGCCTATTTAACTCACTTACTGATGAATGACAGCAGGCATCTTTAGTTACTACCAAAGACCAGGGGCCCAGGTGGAAGGAAGCTGTGACTCTCCAGCCCTTCTCTGTGTTACCATTTCCAAGCATTCAGAATGCTTTCCTTGGGAAGATTTCACATGATTTCTCATATTATCCATTAGTGCACCAAGGAACCCCTTGAGAATCACACAGGTTGGATTGTGTGTGTGTGTGTGTGTGTGTGTGTGTGTGTGTGTCAGAGGGGGAGAGAGGAGGAAAGAGGAGGGGAGGTGTGGGGATAGACAGGGAGTAGGGGAGGGAGGGAGGGAGGCAGGGGGAGGGGAGGGGGGAGGGGGGAGGAGAGAGAGGGAGAGGGGGAGAGGGAGGGGGAGAGGGAGA
>NC_064817.1:12836244-12937948 GCF_023721935.1 Panthera uncia | reverse complement strand
GGGAGAGGGAGGGGGAGAGGGAGAGGGGGAGAGAGAGAGAGAGAATATCCCAGCTTGCATTGTTTAGAAAAAGGAATCGTGTTTGCTGTCCTAGCCAATAGCCTTAAGCTTCCCAGGAGGACTATGGTGTTGGTCCTGTTTCCTTCCTGGCATTCGGGGACAGCTCACATTTGCAGGTCAAGTCTACTTTATAAGAGAACTGATGGAAAGCAACTCTCAAGGTTAAAAAACAGCAGTTGGAAACTTGATTTGGGTTGTTTTTAATAAGCTTTGTGACTTTAGACAGTGACTTAACGCCTCTGAGTTTAAGTTTCCTTTTACGTAAAAGAAGCTGATCTCTCTCACGGTGCTAAAAAGAGCTTACGGCTTGTCGCTCTTTTCCCAGAATATGAGGGTAAGGTCAGCTGAAGTACCAGTTAACAGCAAACCCTTAAAAAACAAGCAGTTGTGTTCCTCCCTGGCTGAAATATTTCTATCAGTTATCCATTTGGGCCACTTAGGAATCTCCGTAAGACTGCGGGTGTCCAGGAAAATCTGAACGAGCTTTCCGAGCAAGATTTTCTGAGACGCCACAGAAACGTCTTCTGGAGCTCTAGACCACGTTGTCCTTCCTCATCCAACAATTGTGTAATGTTTAGGACAACTGCTCCTTTCCATCATCAAACCCATTTATCTTGATTTCAGACATGCACGCTGCCTGTGGCAAACAATTCTGCTGTGCCCGGGGCCCTTCAGTACTTGTGTTCAGGGTTTACTCTTTACATTGGGAGGGGACCGGTGTTCATTTTCTGGCCTGTAATGGGCAAGCCTGTGCCGAGCCACCCCCTCCCCCATGACAGACCATGTCCACTGGACAACTTCCCGCTTCTTTATGATTTTTCCAACATAATCGCCTCACCGTGCTATTCAGCCATCAGATCTGCTGAGGCTACAAGTTGGGATTTTCCAAGCAGCTTTAAGAAATTAATTCCATTAATTAAAATGAAATAAATGAAAAAATTAATTCCATTCCTCTGCGACACCCCCCCATCCCCTCCAATGCCACCAAGTGTCATGGTTTCACCACCTCTTAATTAGTTACAACACGAGCAGCCGCGATGGTTTCCCAGGTGTTTCCACCAGAATCTATCACCGACCTACTTTCTCTCTAGTTGCTTTATACTTCCCTGTACCCCAAAACCGGTCTGACAAATGGCTTGTTTTAGAGTCCCTTTATATTTGTTCCTGGAGGTTTGATCTTGGCATTTATTATTACATGACTGGCACTTTTGCCTTGGGGCCCATCATGCCGGATAATATACCAGAGTGAAAAAGCTTGTAAGCTCCCACTCATGTTCTCCTTCTTTCTCTCTCCTGTCTCTTTTCCTCTTTTATGCCTCCCTCCTTTCCTCCCTCCCTCCTCCCCTCCCCATTCACTCAATGCACTCTAAATTCCAGCTGTCCATGAATAGAGTCTGACAATACCAGACAGCTGAGATTACTGGAAAATACTAAAAATAATTGCCTTTTGTTATTAAAGTCAGGACTAGGGCTGCTGTTCCCTCCCAGGAATTTGTAGTTTCCTGCAGGGATTCAGAGGTCTGTACCCCAGTGCTTTTTTTAGAACATGAAGGGCTATTTCAATAAACATGCCACTAAATTGACAACGTCGTCTTAAATTAATGTGTATTGTCTCTTTGTCCCATTTAGCTCTGACTGCTGCTTTTCTGGAATTTGCCATTGGAATATTTTACACACTGATCTCTTCCTGCTGTCCTCCACACCCTCTTTGACATTAAAGTTCCTTTTGAGATTCCAAGGGGACCAAGAGCCCTAAAACTCTCTGTCTCAGCTTCCTTACCCACAGGGGACCGGCCACATCATTTATGTTTTCCAGTGCAATCTTTTTTAGTCAAGGTCTTGGGAAACCTAACTCAAGAGTCATCCTCCTTAGGACTCTGGTATTAACAGGCTGCCTTTTGGCCCATGAGCTTTTTCTTTTTTAATGTTTATTTATTTCTGGGGGGGGGAGGGGCAGAGAGAGAGGGAGACACAGAATTCAAAGCAGGCTCCAGGCTCTGAGCTGTCAGCACAGAGCCTGACGCGGGGCTCAAACTCACAAATGGCGAGATCATGACCTGAGACAAAGTAAACACTTAACTGACTGAGCCCCCCCAGGCACCCCAGCCCATGAGCTTTTATTGTATGAAAATAAGGAGAGTGTGAACTAAATGAGTATCAGTGCTAGATGCCCAGCCTGGAAAATGAATGCCTCCTGGATTTAAAATATTCTAGGCACTATTTACTGGGTCGCCTTTCTATGTCTAGAACAGGCTATTTAGGGTGCATTAGAACCATCTGAAGTCTCTTGCTCAAAAGGCACATTCTTGCCCTCCAGCCCCAGAGGTTTTGATTCTTCGTGTGGGATGTGGCCCAAAAACTGGCATTTTAACGGGAGCCCCGTGTGCTGCTTTGGGCCACATCTGGAGAACGCCTGATCGAGAATGACGATCACAAAGGTTTACACCAGGTCACAACGTCCCCACATCATCCAGTGGGTTTGACTTTATTAAGCAAAGGACTGCCCTGGAGTCATCACCCCAGCCCTGGTCCGTCTGAATAAACCGACTGTGAAGCTGTTCCCCAACGGTCTTCGATGCGACAAGGGGAGGAGACGCTGACGGTGTCATTCATTCCTCCAGCGTGCTTGCTGTTTAACGAGCAGTACACGAGTGGAAATCTATCAGTATTGCTTCGCTAATTCTAACAAGCTACCATTCGAACGTAAGGTGTTCATACTAGGGGAAAAGGGGTGCACGGTATGTGGGGGCTCTCTGTACCATCGTCTCAATTTCTCTTTAAGTCTAAAAACCCTTCTAAAAATAGGCTCTTTTTTTTAATTGTTCATTTATTTTTGAGAGAGAGAGGGAGACACAGAATCGGAAGCAGGCTCAGAGCTGTCAGCCGAGTAGGCTATTTAAAACAAACAAACAAACAAATAAACAAACAATGGTACATGCTACCCACCAGAATGCCTTAAAGTAAAAAGAAAGTTCCAAGTGTTGGCAAGACTGAGCAGCACCAAGAAGTCCCCCACACTGCTGATGGGACTGTAAGCTGGTATGCCCACTTTCTAAAACTGCCTGGCAGGACCCACTAAGGCTACATATTTGTGTTCGCTACGGTTTTGCACTTCTGAGTGTATACCCAACAGAAACAGGTCCAGGAGCTCACCGAAAGATGCATACGGAGCCACACTATTCATACCATTCCAGATTGGGTCTTAGCAAAATGCCCATCAATTAAAAAACAACAACCGCTAAGTCGATTGTGGTATGTTCCCAGACTGAGATATTGCACAGCAGCGCAAAGAAAGAAAGTGTGATTCTACTTGTAAACAGTTTCAAGTAATCCGTGCCAATAAAAGCCAGGATAAGGGCAAAAGGTGGGGGTAGAGGTGAAAGAGCTTTTCTGGGGCCGGTGATAATCTGCTTGGGGCAGGGTTCCGGGCACGTGGGCGTGTTCCGTCTGTGAAAATTCACTGAGCTGTATACTTAGCACTTGTGCCTTTTTCTGTGCGGAGGTATGTCACGGCAGTTTTTACAAAAGCAATGGATGATTTCACTGGGGAAAGAATATAGAACGAACCAGCCTAGTGGGGTTACCCAACTAGACAGCCCCGGTCCGAATCCCACGGTTACCGCCTATACCCTGCCTGACCCCAGGTAAGCCCTTACACCTTTTTTACCTCTACATCCTCATCTGTAAAGTGGGGATGATAACAGTGCCTATGTCCTGGGGTCGTTGTGAAGATCGAATAGTTAACATTTCTGCAATACTTAGAAGAGCGTAAGGCCCAGAGTCGGTGCCATATAAGTGTTTGCTAAATAAATGAGGCCATTTCTGTGTGTGTGGGGATGCACGTAAAACTGATCTTTTAATAATGGCTACTCTAAAAGGAGACCGAAGAACAGTTAAGAAAATAAGAAGGGAGTTGAACTTATTTCCTAGGCAGAGTTCTTGATTATAAGGGAAAATATTATCTTGGCGCTTGGCCAATTCATTCTTGACTGGGAGTCTGGACTTCCAACAGGCTCCCGGGCACCGGTCCAGAGGCTTGACAACGAGCCACATTTGGGACTGCCAGAAACTGCCACAAAAGAGTCCGCCCAGAGGGCCTGTGGGAATCGCTGGGGAGGAGAGCGCGATTCAGTCAGGAGCCGCACCAGGCGCCACGCCAGGCCAGGCCGGAGGCCCCTGACGCTACCTGCTGGCTGGGGCAGGCCCTGGGCCCTCGCTTTTCCTCCAGCTCCCTGCTGGAACCTTCCCTCCCATCGCGGGGCTCCTCCAAACACGGCCAGCCGGGCTGGGGCTGCCTTCACAGGCCGGAGAGGGGAAGCAACAGAACCGAGAGCAGGAGCGTCCTACCTTCCAGAATGGAGCCCGTGCACACCGTGACACCCTCTCTCCGCCGAGTCTGTTCTTCCCTGAACACCCCTGGCGGATGAGGAACCCCCCCTTACAGGCCTCCTCCAGAGTCCCCACAATCAGGTGTCCGTGGCAGGCTGCGACCCGCTTCACCCCCCCCCCCCAATTTCTGAGCAGCCGGGGGCCCCAGGCAAAGCACACCTTCCCTCTCATCGAGTCCTCTGCTCCAGTGAGCTGAGCTCACCCTCTAAAGCCTGGGCCACAACAAAACCAACCCAAAGGACATCCATTTTTATCCCCCGTTAGAAGTGAATCTAACTCGGCAACCCCCCCACCCCGGAGTAGCCCCACTGACTTTTAACTAGCTTCCTGCCTGTCTTCTTTGTCGCTCCTTCGCTAGCTCTTTTCCACACGCTCGCCGAAGAACAGATGAAGAGTGTCGCGTGCCCCGAGCCACGGGTGGCAGACCGGCTAGCTCGACGCGAAACCATTTCCTTCCATGTCTTGGGCACACAGATTTCCCAGCCTCCTTTGCACACTTGTGGGGTCATGTGGCAGCACCGGCCAGACCATGGAGGTGCCCATCAAACTTGCCACGCTATTCTCCATGTTCTATGGTTTTGGGTTTTTTGGTTTGTGTGTGTGTGTGTGTGTGTGTGTGTGTGTGTGTGTGTGTTTTGGCCTCATCTGCCGGAAGGAGTTTGCGTTTCTGAACGCCTGCCGAACACAGGTCCCCTCCTCTTGGAATGTGACATGAGCAAGAAATAAACTTAATTTGTGTGAAGGCCTGAGACTTGGGGCGGTTGATACAGCAGTTAGCCTGCCCTGATGCACATGCCAAGTTCCAGCCTCTCAAACTTCTTTCTACAAGCCTGGACACGCCAGCCCTCTCCCTCACTGGTTCCCCATGGAAAACATCTTTGACCTGTCTGCGTGTAGACCACACCTGAAGCATTTGCATCCACGTCCCATATTCTGACCCTCAACCTCCAACCTTGGTTCATGTTTCAACTTTTAAATCGACTTCCTGCCTGTTGGTAAAAACGTACTGGTTGGAAGTGAACTGAAACTCTCAGAGATGGTACCCGATTTTCTCTTAACTGAGTCTTCAGGCCATATGCTCTGTGTGTCCATGGGGCACGTTGAGGGTATCTGAATTAATGACAAGAAACAGGCAGCTTTGTGGTAAACAGAGGCTGACAGACCTACGGACTGAGAAACGGAGTTGATTTATTATATTTGACTTTCTGAGATTCGGGGCTGCCAGATTTCAATACATAGTGGTGAGTATAACAGATCGCCAGTGTTTTTTGTTGGTGGTGGTGCGTTTTTGTTTTGTTTTGTTTTGTTTTTTGTTTTTTGCTTTTTTTGAGTGGGTGAGTAGGTGAGTAAATTATCTGTAATTTAAGCCCGGCTCAGAGCTCTGAACATCCTTCAGTCAATTCTTACTTGGCAGGAAATTGGAGCTCTTACTGCTACATAAAATTCACTTTGCCATTATTAAAGAACCAACACAAGTAACTGTTTGACTCAAGTTAACATTCACTCCTTGGAATAGATGATGAGTAAATATTTACCCACTGGCATAGCTGTTGAGTAATTGCCCATTAAGAAAGTTAAATGTTAATCACTTATTTCTGGATCGAATAATTTCAACATGATCCTATGACTAATCCTTAATGTGTAAGGCAAGAAAAAAAAAGCTCACATCCGTTCATTTCTTTCAATCTTGACCATAAAGAAAAGCCTACTCTTAGGAATGTCTCAAATTAGACACATAACCAGGTTTCACTCCCTTAGCACTCAAAGCCAGCTTGATGGCTTTTTCATTGTTCTTCACCCAAAGAAACCTTGACCTCAGGTTAAGTATTAACAGGACTGGAGAAGGAAGTGTCGGATGGGAGTTTAGCGGGAAGGGGGGGACATGTGAACTAAGACAACAACTAAAACTTGGGGACAGAGGACAGAAAATATAACCTAGACGTCATGATGTTGGCTGTCCTACATCAAAGGGAGCTGTTGCATGATAATTGCCATTAAAGTAAAAACCTTACGCCACACTTTACCAAGAATGTTAAGTTTTGACTGAGTCAGAGGGGGACCCCAGCAGTAGACGGCCAACAAAGAATGAGTGGGGAAAGTCTCTAGACTGGCAAGCTCATGGGAAGGATCCCTGCTTGGTGTCCCCTCTCCTTCAAAGAAGGAAACTTCAGTTGGACTATCTCCACTCATCAAGTCAGTCTGCATCCGGATGGGAAGGGCAGTGGCCAAAATCCAGGCAGAAATTTTGCATACATGCCACGCCAGCAGGGGCCTAGATGGTAGTTTGGTGGGGACAGTGGATACTGTTGATGCCCTACCCACGGCCTCTTAACTGGGTGGGGATCCCCTCCCCCAGATGCTATAGTATTGGCTGTTAACAGCACCCAACAGTCGCTCCTTCTCTGGAGAGATGCCCTGGGTCAGTGGGAATTACCTAGCCCAGAAGGTTAGGCTCCCTTCCCCAAGGGCAGCCCCATAGCTAATAACTGACTGATTCAGTGATACAGAAGGCCGGTCCCCTAGCTTCAAGGTGGGATCAACTCTGGTGCAATTCCTGCTCCTGTGTGAGATGAGTCGAAAGTGAGTGTCTAGCTGAGACCACACAGACAGACTTAGGTCTTTCCCCCTTGCCCTGGCCTGCTTCCCTGACTCCCCTTTTCCTGGGAGCACTCCCTCAATGAAGCATGTGCACAGGAATCAACGTCTCGGTTTCTTCTCCTGTTCTTTTTCTGAACCTGAGCAAAGACGGTAGGACAGGCAAAACATTTGGTCTCCTTTCACTGTCTCCAGTGAATTTTTCAGCGGAAGTTGCCCTGTGGACAGGTGGGGTGGATTGATCCCAGGGATGCCCCAAGCAGAACGGAGACAGAACAATCCGCCTCACTCCTTCTTACCTGTGACTGAGCTCCCTTTGGAGGAGAAGCCTGGGATTGCAGGAGTGCCTGCTACTTCTTTCCTCCCTCCATGGATCCACACCCTCCCCTCATCTGCCACCCACCCTCCAATGTATATCCAAGTGAAAACTCCCTTTTGCCATCAGATTTTCTTCTGAATAGTGACCCCTTGCCTCTCAGAAATGTATTGGGTTAGTGACTCTCTTCCTCACTTCTACACTGGTATGAACGGTTTGTGTGATAGGTATGCCTGCATTGCATGACATACAGGAAAGAACTTGACTATAAATGGTACGTGAACTTGGGCAAGTTCTTCAACCTTTCGGATCGTGGATTTCTCCATCTGTAAAATGGTATTAACAAGGCCTACCTCACAGAGTGTTGTGAGGATTAAATGATATAAAAACTTAGATGCTCATTGGTATACAACAGGTGCTCACTGGTAGACTATCTGGGATACAGTAGGTTATTAGTGGGAATTTTCTTAAAAGATCAACAAGATGCTTAAAAAGACTAAAAAGCACAACCCTGCTGCTGGAACACAGAGACACATAGGCATCCCACCTCAGGTCAGTTTCTGTCATCCATCCACCCACCCACCCACCCATCCACTCATCCACCCTTCCTCCCATCCATCCCTCAAAAAAACCCCTCAGTCCTCCTTGTGAGCCATGTATTGGGGATACAGAAGCAAATCAGACTCCATGGGAGAAGCTCACTGTGAATTGCCGGTGAAAGATACAGGCCACTCTCACTGGGAATTGAGGAACACTGGGATAGAGGAGGAAGCAGGAGACTTGGGGGTGAGTTGTACACTGAGGAGTGATTTGTTTTAGAAGTCCTTCCTGTGTAAAGGATCCTTGCACTCCCACACCCAATGAAACTAGGTATCCCTTGGGATTTGATGGGACGTTCTCTCCCATTAGGTTGCTGCTGCTGCTGCTGCTGCCTGGAAGAGGCCCCCAAATCAAGTTCCGAAACATTGGGACTTCTGGGCTGGCCCTCTTCATGTGGCCTGGGAGCTCCTGTTTGCCTGAGGACCAAAGGAATGACTGCTCCCGAACATGTTCCTTCCCAGTGAGCCATTGGGATTCTTAATCCACTTAGGATATTAATAATAAATAGTAAACTAATAATATAAAAAAAAAAGCGGGAACTACTTTGAGGAAATGTCTACCAAGGGCAGGTAGCGTTCTAGGTGCTTGACACATATTCGTTTCTCATGGCCCTGACAACTCTGGAAGGTGGGTCTTCTATCCTTCTTTCAGAGCTGAGGAAGCAGAAGGTCAAAGACACCCAAGGTTACAAATGGAGTAAGAGATGTGATTTAAACCCGTGTCCTACTTCAAGGTCTGTGCTCATTATAACCTTTGTGTTTTAATAAGCATAGTCTTGTATTAACTATGTTGGTTTTTTTCCATTTATTTGTTTAATGACCTTGGCCAAGTTTAAGAATTTCCTTATTATTTTTTTTGAAGAAAGGAATTAAGGTTCTAATGGAGCATTTCTAAATAACCCCTAAAGTAGATAGGACTTTACAATGAAACTCTGCACACTCATCACACATACTCAACAACCATCTAAGGCCCATCTGCCCCATTTACACCCCTATCCATTTTCTTCCTCCTAGGTTGGCCATGCCAAAAATCAAACCCTATAGCTCTGGCTCCAAACCCCTCACCATGCTGGTCTTTATTTCTTTTCCTAGCACAGCACATCCCAAGGCCCACTTAAAAATTTTTTTTTAATGTTTGTTTATTTTTGAGAGAGAGAGAGACAGAGACAGAGAATGAGTGGGGGAGGGGCAGAGAGAGAGGGAGACACAGAATCCAAAGCAGGCTCCAGGTGCCGAGCTGTCAGCACAGAGCCTGATGCAGGGTTGAACCATGAACTATATAAAAATATGACCTGAGCATGAAATTGGGCGTTTAACCAACTGAGCCCCCGAAGCGCCAACCCCCCAACAAGGTCCACTTTAAACGATTTCTTATGTGTATTTCTCTCTTTTCTTAAAAATTCACTGTCAAAACCAATAAAATGATAGAATATTCAAATTGACTGCAGAGAGCATTTCAGAGCTTATCCTCATATTACCAATTGTGCAGCAAAGTTCTAAGGTACCATCACTATGCTACCCTGGTGATTATTGAGACGATGTTAGAGTGCAATAAAATTGAAAGCACTTTTGCTCTAGCAGAAATAAATATATAACCAAATAAATGGCTTGCCAATTGGGGAGTACAAGTTGTTCCTTTTCTTCCCCTTAATTACCTCTCAGTGGAACATTCTAGAATGCCCAGGGGGCAAATTTCCACTAATCTTCAGGCCTCTCTAAAAGCCAGTGCCAATACAGAAGTTAAATATAGAACAATATCCTATAAACAAAGTCCTGAGTCTAAGGACCCAAATGATTCAGACATTATTTTCATTCATGGCTTACAAAGAAAGTAACATGAATTGTGTCAATGGTCCCAACACCTCTAGAGAGTATTATGTTGGAATACAAAAGACACAGAAGATTATCTTCAAGGAATTTATAATACAGCAGAGGGTATGGAATATGCCCAAATCAAATGATAGAGATATAATAGGAATACAGTGACAGTTACATACATAGACTAATGATCATACATAGCTACACACACACACACACACACACACACACACACACACACACAGTGTGATGCCAACACAGAGAAATACAAGACTACCCAGGAACAATGAGAATCTGAAGCCTTAGTGTTGGTTTCAAGTCAGCCACCTGAGGGATGAAGGCAGCCTGAGGGAAATAGGGGAGGCTGCTGGACGAAATTCTCAAGGTTGGAATGGGTTCCATTCTTAGATCAGCCAGTAATGAATCATTTCTCTAAGCCACTTGGCTTTACTGGAGCTCAGTCTCTTTGTTTCTAAGGCTCCTTCCAGCTGTAACATTCTATGATGCCATGAAGACCAGACCCGCTTGGAAAACAACCCACAAGGACACTTTCCCACCGTATGGGCTTGTGAGACAAGCAACGTGATCAAGGCTCACACAGTAGTTGCTATGGCTCACAATTTAATAAACAGTTATTACAAAACCAAGCAGGATCGAGTGCCTTTGACACGGGTGTGAAGGCAGAGCGGGTACCCACCCCAGCTGGTAGACACAGAAGATTCCTTCTTTGTTAGAGATACTATGGGAATAGTGCTGACCGATGTTTTCCTACCTGTTACGGGGTCTTCGACTTTAATATGCAAGTATGCAGCAGTTTCTGAACATTCTGGTTTGGCTAGTAGAACTTGGACTTGGTTCTGAAGTACAAACATTGCTGCGTTGACACCTCTTGGCCACCAGAGAGCTCTATGCATCCAGCCAGAGGCACCTACTGGATCAGCAAGCACGCGTTCATAAAAAGCAGGCTTGCCCTGCAGTCCCTGCGGCATGGAGGACAGGTTCTATTGTGATTTCTGATACGTGCAAAATGTACTCATCTGCCCCATCACCAGCACCTCTGGCTTTGCCCCTCTGCCTTTTGCAACATGGCACTTGGTGCATTTAGGAGGCAGAGGTGGTCAACGTGGGTACCAGTTCTCCACACCGGTCGAATGAATTCCTAGCTGTGGGGCAAGAGAAGCCGGGGCCCTCAGACTTACTGGTTTTATTGGTGGCTGCCAGCACTGGGGGCCATGTGTAACGCAGCACTCAGGACAACGTCTTGTTGTGGGCTTTCTGTGGTGGTAGCTTTCTTTTTCTGCTCATAAAAATAACATATGCCAAACATGGAAAAGGCGGAAAACACAAACTAGTATAAAGAAGAAAATGGCAACAATCCATCATTCCATGAACCAGAGAAAATAACTGAATAGATTTGGACATATTTCCTTCCAACCTTCTTTTTCTTGTGGGATGTGTGAGTATTCTTACAAGTTGATTGGAGTTGATGCATCCGGATTTTTTGGGTAATCTTTCTAACCTGATATTTTCTCTTAATTTTGGAAGTGTTTTTCCATGTCATTACAGGTACAATTCAGAACTCAGAGCAGCACCGAAGAAGACAAAACCCCCCTGTGTTTCCAGTACCCAGAGATAAACATTTTCACATTTTGGTGTTTTACCTTCCAGTGACTTTTCTAAGCATGATAGTTATTTACTTTTACAAAACTGGGACCATGTTGTACATACTGTTTCGTAGGCTGCTTTTTTCACATAAATATTCTATTGTGATCATTTTCCCTACATCATCAAATATCCTCCCCAAACCGGATTCTTAATACCTGGGTAATATTAAAATATCTGAGTCAAGCTTAATTCGCTTAATGACTTGTCTACTGTTGGTTATTTGTGCTGATTCCAATACCTTTTACTCCAATACCATCATGATGAATAACTTTATACTAATTATACCCCATGTTCACATCATCAATTATCTACCCAGCATAGATTCTTAGACTTTGAATTGTTGGGTCAAAGGGCTTGAACATTTCTAAAAGACACATTCCAATGGCCACACTGTCCCCCAGAAATGTCATTATCAGTTCATAGTCTCATCAGCACTACCTGAAAGTCTCTGTGCCATCCACACTGCCCACACCGGGGATTACTGATTTTAAAAGTCCAGGTCCATTTAATACACACACACACACACACACACACACACACACACACACAGTTATGCCTCACTGAACATTTAAAACTTTGTGTATTGGCCACTTTTATCTCTTCATTTGTGAGTTACCGAGAACCTGATAAGTATCTACCACTGTGCTGCACATTAATGACAATTATCACTGTCTTCCAAAGAGCTGTGCAGATAAATGCCATTACCTCCCTTTTACAGACGAGGATACTGAGCTACAGAGAGCTTAAGTGTCTTCCGGAAGACACACAGCAAGTGAATGACAAAGTAAGGCTTCAAGTTCAGATCTGTGATCCCCAGTCTCATGCTCTGCTGAGGACGCCACATTGCCTGAGAAATGTTTCAAAATGTGCTTCTATCGAGGAGAGAAGATTAAAGAATTCCTGTGCTATCTGTGTAAGAAATGTCTACTTGAACCACTGTAAAGGAGAGACGGGATGAGTGAGAAAACCTTGCAGACCTTTTTACAGCTGTGCAATCCAACTGCGTCCTTTACACAGATGAGGACTCTAGGACCCCGAGGAGTTAAGTGACTTGCTAGCTATGGGTTTGACCAAAAGATGGGGTAAAGAGGCCAAGAAAATACAAACAGCACAAAACCCCGACAAGCTCTCTCATGCCACTCTGTCTTTACGCACCGGGTTTCCTGTTTGGATTTCATCCCTCATCCGCCTGGTGACTCAGCTAAAATGTCAGGTCCTCTACAAAACCTCCCATCATTTTTCAAGGCAGAATTAACTGCCTCTGTACTCTGTGAGTATCTGTACTTACTGCATTATGAGCACTTTCTGCATTGTGTGGCAGAGATGTCTAATTGCCCTGCACATTTTTTAATCCCTTCCCTTCCATAGGGATCGTAGGGATGGGGCTGATGATGGAAAGTGGCTGTCTAGACGGCATGGCTTTCCAGCACCCCAGCCTCGCGTCTCGGTGTGGCCATGTGACTTGTTTTGGTGAATGGCAGGTGAGTGGGGCACGGCCTTCTACTGCCCCTGCCTTGCTTACTACTTGTGAACTCTGTTGTTTGAGAATATGATAGTTGGAACAAGACCATCACAAGCCTAAGGACAAAAAGCCAACATGATGAGGACGGCCGAGCAAAAGCGTGGGAGGAAGCTGGTGTGAACAACATCGTCCAGCTACTAAATCAACCCTAGAACCGCCTACCTTCAGACATTACATCTTGTGAGATAATTAAATATCTTTATCATGTAAGCCACCATTAATTGGATATTCTGTCCTTGTGGTCTAAAGCATCCTACTCCTGTCTTTGATTATTCATTCACCTCTGTCTTTCACCAGATTATTAACTTTTAGGAGCATCCTTCGCATTTAATTCACCTTTGTATCCTGTTCCCCGGGCCTATCACAAAGCCCCACAGGGGCTCAACGAACATTCCCCGAATGGAATCCGCCAATGGTGTTCAATTTTGGGAAAAGATAGTGCTATGCCTAACGATTCCTGATTTCCACGGGCCGATTCCTATAAGAACCCATTTACTTAAGCCAAACTCTTCCAACTGTGGCTCCATGAAGCTCCCTGCCATTCACACAGGCGGGTACAGAATTTGCTAGGCAAGGGTTCATTTACTGCTTGTTAATTAGTCAAGTGCTGAGTGTACCACATGACTCATTTTTACATTATTCACACAACTGCGCGATTAGCATCTTAAAAGGTTTTCTAGGAGGCTGGCCCAAGTAAGTTTATCTTGAAAAATGACACAAAAGGAAAAGAATAATTAACAAATCGGTTCCCAAGCTTTTAGTACGTGGCCAAGGAACTGATTTTTTGCTGGACTTGAACCTCAGGGGTCCTGGCCCTACCCTCAGAGCAGCAGACCTGGTAGGGAAGGGAAGGGAGGTTTCGTGCTTGGCAGTGGTACGTGGTTTTCACACTCCTCAGTTCAACAATTAACTCAGGTACTCGTTCAACTGACTCCAGTTCCAACGAACTGGACAGTGACCAGCTTGGTAGTTTGTTTTTGGAAGAAGGTAAAGAAGCACGTGAGAGGCAGCTCATCGCTATTATTAAGTGAAAAACAAAGTGCATTCTTTAACACAGATTTGCAGTTGCTGCAGAAATTAATTAATCAATAAGCTGATATCTGCCGCTGTATTTGTATCTTCCCCTAGAAGCTTCAACAGCTTAATCCACACTGGCCTGGGTGTTAGGAAATCCCCCATTTACGCCCACCCCCCACCCCCCGCCCCCTACGATTCACTAATAAACAAGGTGACCCCAGGCAAGTCACTTAAGAACTTAAGAGAGAAATCCTGTTACCGTTCCCTGTCCTGTGAACCTCAGAGAGTTCGGGAAAGAGACCTAATAAGCCTGCATAAAGCCTACAGCACAGTGAAGAGATTTATTTCAGGGCTACTCTGCCATCTTGGCGGCAGAGCAGTGGCGTCGCGCGTCTCCCTGGTGTCGCAGTGCTTTGTTTATGGCATCTCAGCCCAGCTTCCCAAGTCCTGATGGACAGGCGGGGTCGATTAGAGGGCTGAGCTAAGGAGGTCATGGCTTCTCCTCGGATCAGGGGTCAAGCGACATTAAGGGGCACTCTCGGACCTCAAGTCAATGGCTGTGTTTGCTCACAGAAGGTGGCCCGGGGGGTGTGGCTAAAACGGAGAACCTGATCTCTTTACTGAAAAAAGCAACTGACACCATATCCTGTCACTCTGTCAACTCCCTGGTGACTCTAGTTTTATCCTTTTCCTTCGTAAGCGTTTAGGTAGCTTTTTACACGTGTGCTTTGAGTTCTCGCTGGCTCGAAGTCCCTCGAGGGCGGTGGCCAGTCTTCTGACTCTCCAGCAGCCGCCCGCAGTGCAGCCAACAACGCGACAGCGTGACCCGTTATCACATCTCTCATTCCCCCAAAATAGCTCTGGAGGGCAGGGACTTCCAGCCTCATTTTCTTAAATAGAGGACACACCTGGGGCACAGAGAGGTTAAGTAACTCGTTCTGGGCCACATGTGGCAGAACCGGGACAAGGAGACAGGTTCTCGGACTCTTTCCCTGGACTTCGAACGTCAAGTTATCGAACAAATACCCCCCGGTTTTGAAGGCAGACGAAAAAGCATGCACGGTCTGCTCATGCCTTTTGTCAGATGGCTCAGAGGTGATTTCTTCTGCTCCCTGCGTACAAACAACCACACGGATACACTCTTACTCTGGTTTTCAGAGCAAACTGGCAAAACCAACACACTCGCTCTTTTCCCTGCTTCATTTGAAAAAAAAAAGAAAACTAAACTAAAAACCCAACTGATTTTCCATCCACTCATCTAATAGAAGATCTTGGTTCCCTCTTCCATCGAAGTCAGTCAGAGCTATTCTTTCGGCCATAAATCTTCCCATCACATTCCCAGGTAGGAGAGCAGCCTCTGGGCGACGGCACCCAAATTGAGGGTCCAGGGGCTTGCAAGAGAAGCAATGACCTTATCGGTCAGGTCCCTCCTGGGAGCAAGAAGCCCGTTCCAATTCTTTCCCTCTCCTACTCAAGAAAGCCTAGCATTTCTTAGAAGCCATGAAGGAAGTCGAACCAAACCGAATCCCGCTGAAGAAAACCAAATCAAAGGCCAGGCTTCCTCACTCACACGGGCCCTATCCCGAGTGAAAATGCTGTTGGCAAAATACTGCTCACTGAGGCCTGGCCCCACGGTTAAAGGTCTGAAGCTAGAAAAGACGCAGCGTCAGCACCGATGCATACAGAAAGTACATACTACTGACAACGGTAGCTAATATTGGTTTAGCGAGAACACACGTCCGACATTGTACTTAATCCCCACAAGAACCCTATGGGATTAGGACTAATATCACCCCCCTTTTACAGATGAAGGAACCGAGGCCCAGGAGTCGGGAAGTCTGGCCAAGGCCACACAGCTAGAGCAATAAACCATGGTTAACTTCGGGCAATGATTCGGAGAGGGGTAGCTGCTTTCCACTTTTTAAAAATCGTATACATTAGTGTTTTATCTTTATCACTTGATTTGCCACCAGCCAATAACTACATTGCCTTTTAAATGAAAAAGATGTAGCCAGACCGTAAGGCGAGCCTAATTCAGACTAAATGAGAAAGTGGTAAGTTCTTACATTAGCGCCAAGTAAAAAATATAAAATATCATAACGTATGGTTTTAAGTTTATTTTGAGAGAGGGAGAGAGAGCACGAGCAGGGGAGGGGCGGGGGGGGGGGGGAGAGGATCCCAAGCAGGCTCTGTGCCATCAGCGTGGAGCCCAATGCGGGGCTCAAACTCACGAACCACGAGACCGTGACCTGAGCCGAAATCAAGAGTCGGATGCTCAACCGACTGAGGCACCTAGGTGCCCCTATAAAATATTATAAAACAAAATACAATTTTTCATCTTTAAGTATCGGACCGGGTCAACCAAGGACCACACAGAACAGTTTCCTAGGGCAACCGTTTGTTCGTGAGGAGGTACTTGAAAGTGAGTATCCCTTCGTGACTGGGGATGCCTAAAAAGCTGGATCTTTGGAAGCATTTGGAGCATTCTCCCAGCACTCCCGGCGTTATTCTTTTCCTGGTTCTTGGAGAATCAGCATCCCAAATCCCAGACTGGTGGCCTCCAGTCTAATAAGATGCGTTCACGTCACACGGACAGAGCAGGTGAATAACATTCACGGATTGCTGCCAAACCCAACGTCGCCTTCGGTGCCCCCTCTTTTCGCAAAACAAAACTCTGTGTGACTGACACCGATGCGCACAAAGACCAGCGAGAGGCCCACAAAGGCATAGGGCCAGAGGAAAAGGAGAAACCAGACACCCAGCTCCTCTGCCCAGGAAGCAGAGAAGCGGCCACACGGGGCCGGGCGCCCCACACTGCCCACCTACTTCCTCCCTCCCCAGAGGAGGGGCCGACCCCCTTTGTCCTCCCTCCTCAGAGCCTGGCCCGGGGTGAAAGTTGAAACCCCGGAGGAAGTTCAGCGTAGTGGGGATTCAGTTACTCAGGAAGGACAGGCTTCCTTTGAGTCCCTGATTTTCAAATCGTAGGATCTAGAAAACTCGGCCACCCCACCTCTGCTCACTGCCCATCATCCCCTCAAAAGGAAAGCTTCTTGTCTTCTTCCACAGACACAGAATAGCCTGTCTCAGTGACTGACTTATCCACTTGGATCAGAGCGCCTCTTCTGCGCCAACTTCCAACTCTCTCAGAAAACAAAGAGAGAGGAAGAAGAATCAGGGACATCTGCTGGTTGCCACATCCATCTGCGTAATTGGATCAATAATCTCCATTTTGGAAACGGCCTAAATATATTTTTCCATGAATATTGTTCTAAAAAACTCAGTGAGAGTCAACTGACAGCTCACCACACAGCACAGGGTTTTCATTCGAGATAGGTTACTCCTGCTCAAAACCAACAAAGGATACTCTACAGGGAAGTCGTGCAAGAACTGTGGACGCGAAGGGGGGCAGGCAGGCTGGGGCAGCGTGAAGACCGACTTCCCCTTATTTCCTTTCAGGGGCCGGCACGTGCTGGAAATTCCCCCCCCCAACTGCCAGTCAGCTGTACCCTCACAGGATGCACTCGTGTAATGCGTTTGCCGGAAATCATTTGTCTGGGTGGCCACGCCTGGTGGACATTGCCATGCTAAATGAGTCTGGCTCAAAATTAACCGCCCCGGATCATTCTGATGAACACAAGATGGCTTGTTTAGGGAGGACGGGAGAGGAAAGATTTGTGCAAGCACCTGGAGGCCACGCAGCTCTCTATAGCCTCCACGGCTCCTTCAATACCTGCTGAAAAAAAACGAATGGCTGGATTTGGAGGCATTACTTGCCGAGAGACGCATCTGTCACATCTTCTCCGCATCGTGCACCTCCGCCTGACAGTCTGTTGTCTGATTCTCTTCCCTAGAAGAGAGGGTCCATGAGGTCAAGGACCTTACCTGATGAGTAGCTTATTGTACCTCCAACACCTAGGATTATACAATAAGTGTCGAATGAATATTTGTTGAATATTACTCACGACCAACTCAGCCACGGGAGATCATTGGAGAGTAGCACTCTGAACGGCATTGAGAAAGAGCCTCGTGGAATGTTCTACTCCTAAGGCCATAAAACAAATGTTCAGATGCTTTCCAGAGCAATTAAATCCCAATCCATCGTAGGAAGACCGGTGACTCAAGCAGGAGGTTGGCACACGGCCCCAGAGGGAGTCACAGCATGGTCTCGTGGGCACAGGATCCTGGTGAAGTTAGCTCAGACTCGCAGCTAAAGCCCTGCTTAACCCAGAGGCTGTCACTAGCGTGCACCCGTTTGGGTTTGCGTGCCTGCCTGCGGGCACACACTTTGACGACCTGGATTTATTACCTTAGTTTTACAGAAGGGGAAACTGAGGCACCCAGAGACGAAGTGACGTGATCCAGGTCAGGCAGCAGGAAACACTGCAGAGGCAGGACTTGCCCCTGAACCCTGACAGGCCCAGGGGGTGTGCCGTCCTCCTCCATGTCTGAGTGGCCTTGGCACTCCAGGAAAAGCTCAAAGGTGTCTCTCTTCTCAAAGCCACCAGAAGAGTAGCTCTTGTCGGCTGCCCCTCCCGCCAGTTGGACATTCTGTCTTCTCTGCTTGCGTGGAGTCCAGAAGGAACATTGCTACACAACGTTTTTTCTTTTAATCCCCTGTGGTATTTCAACCTTTCTTGGAAAAGAAATACATCAATTCTTAGTCATCCCTCCTAAGTAAAAGGGCACGAAGGAAGCCACAGAGTTTTCTAAACTCTCTAAATTCTGGCCAGCATTTCAACTTCACCTCATACCAAATCTTCTTCCCAGAAATGCCCCTAGGAGTAGAATACATGGCCGATTTGAGTTTTATTTCTTCACCCCGTTTTCCCCGTGGTGGGTCCGAAAGGTGGGGGAACAGCCCAAAAAGCAGGTAACGGAAGAGAAAAGAGGAGGCAAGCGAGGGAACGGAATTAAAGCAAGGCCTACATACCAGCCCCCAAAAACCCAAGCATGTGACTGAGCTACGCTGGCCTTACGGGTCCAGCCCAGCAGTCCCGTGGGGAAAGGGAGGGCGAGGCGGGGCCCTTGGCAACTCTCAGCAGAGCAAACAGCACAACCCCCTCACTCTGCAGTTCCGGACCCTTCTTTTTTTCTGTTTTGGGGAGAGAGATTAACGTCACTAAATAATAGAAGACCTACATTCTTGAAAATTTAATGACTGTCCTATATCAAGCAGCTGTCAAATTTATTTGCTTGTTTTCCTGACAAAGTGTTTCATACCAAATGTTCACAGGGGATCTTGCCTTCATCAGTCTCAAGTCACCGAGAGGGGGGTGAGAGGCAACCCGAGAAAGCAGGAATTCCCAATTTCCTAGTTAACCCGTAAATTCCAAAGACCAGGTCAGCCCGCCCCCCCCCCCCCCCCCCCCCCCCCCCACCCTACAGGATTCCACAGAATCATGGAGCAGAGCACAAAGCAGCCATAGACAGTCTCCTTGTACTTGGTTGGAATTATTAGCCAATTCCAACAGGATTCTTTTCTTTTTTTGAATTTATTTTGAGATAGAGACTGCTCGAGTGGGGGAGGGGCAGAGAGAGAGAGAGAGAGAGAGAGAGAGAGAGAGAGAGCGAGGGAGGGAATCCCAAGCAGGCCCTGCACTGTCAATGCAGAGCCCGATGAAGGGCTCAAACCCACAAATCATGAGATCATGACCTGAGACCTGAGCTGAAACCAAGAGTCGGATGCTTAACCAACTAAGTCACCTATGCCCCGCCCCCCCGCCCCAACAGGGTTCTAATGTGTGCCTTTGGCTGGTCTCCCTTCCTTCATTTCACTGCACGACTGCTGGTCCTGATGCCCAGAACACACTCTGAGGTAGTTTTGGCTCCTCTCCTCCTGGCCCCTAGTCTCTCCTCCCATCTCTGAGCAAGGATGGGGGGCTCTCCACTGTGAACCCTTCGTGTAAATGCCCATCCCTTCCCCGGCACCAGCTCTCCCCTCTCCCCTCAACCACTGACTTTGCCCAGTTCTCTGTCCACATTTTCACTCATCTCAGGAAAGGGTGGCAGAAATAGGCCCTGTCCCAAGTAACCTGAGCTTTGCCCTTAACCAGTGATGCCGCTGTGTGGGGATATCAGAGTTGGCCCTTGTCTGCCTGGTAACCCTATCCAAAACAGCATCTTGGAGACCATCCCACCTCTAATATTATGTCAGCACGGTCCCAGAAGGCAAGAGAAGGTGAAACTCAACTTTCTCCACTGTGCATAAGAGCCACCCTTAAAACTAATGATTAAACTTCATTTTTAATTACAGGGGAGTTTGAACTAGGCATGCTCTCCAATTTCCTCCCTGCCCTTCCTGCCCCAGTGGTCCTGACTATGGCAAGGATGGCCATTAAAGTTCAACTGGATTTCAAACAGAGAGGTAGGTCCTAACATGCACGCATCGTTCATTGAACATTTACTTCTCGGTGTCCACTGTTAGCCAAGCTCCAGATAGAAGTAAAAAAAAGTCAGTGTGAGCAAAGAACTTCATCTGGAGAGAAGACAGACGTTTGTTTCCTGTCCTTAATGACTATTAACAGCATTAGCTTCTGCTTGGAGGCTGATCTGGAAAATGAAAAGGGAGAAGGGGGGCTAACTGTGGGGGCAGCCCATCAAAGAATCAAGCAACACAGCCTTCCCTCTGTAGGAGACAGAAAAGTGACAGGAGAACCCGAGTTAAAATTGCAACCAGCCCCCTACATCTCCTGCCACCGATGTCCCTTGCCTAGCTTACTTTCTGTAGTCCATAGCGGTTACCACTTTCTAGCACGCAGTATACGTTGTTCACTTATGGTCTGCCTCCTCCCGCTAGGTTGCCATTGCCAAGAGGGCGGGGATTCTGTCTGCTTCACTTACTGATGTAATGCCAGCACCCAGCGGAGTACATGACACATAGGAGGTGCTCAATAAATATTTGTCGAACGGATTAGGGAAAGGCAGCAACCCAAGAAACTCTTAGTTTCAAGAACCTAAAGAGGGGCACCTGAGTGGCTCAGTCGGTTAAGCATCAGACGTCGGCTCAGGTCATGATCTCACGGTTCGTGGGTTCAAGCCCCGCGTCGGGCTCTGTGCTGCCAGCTCGGAGCCTGGAGCCTGCTTCAGATTCTGTGTCTCCTTCTCTCTCTGCCCCTCCCACACTCACACTCTGTCTTTCTCAAAAATAAATAAACATTTAAAAAATTGAAGAAAAAAAAAAGAACCTAAAGAGAATCACACATCCCAGATGAGAGTACGGCATAAAAAACACTCCAGCAAAAGGGACCCTATCATACAGCCCATTGTTTAACAAAAGTCTCATCTTTAATTCTGGCACACACAGAGTGGGGAAGGGGTGGCATAAGAAATATAACTGGGTAAATATTTTTCGGTTCTTGTCCTGTTTTGGGTTCCCCCCAAAAGCATCATCTGAAGGGACGATCTGGGTGCAAGAGGTGATTCTAGAAAGCCCAGTAGAGTGGGCGCAAGGGTGGTGAGACAGGGGAGGGGAGGAAGCCAGCGCAAGTTACTACAGGTGATGTAGCACATCTCAGGACTGCCCTACTAAGGGGGAGGGGAGTCTAGGGTATTCTTCACCAAATCTCCCCACTCCCTGGTTGAGGGCAACTGTGGTGTGGGGGAGGGGCGGGGGCGTCGGGCACGCCCCTGCAGCCCAGAGAAAGCCCTCAGACAGAGAGGCTGCAGGGGTCGTGCTGCGGTAAAGGAGCTGTAGGGGTGTAGCAGGTTGTCTCCTGAGCTGCAGGTGGCCTCCCGGTGGACCTAGGGAAGACGGGGCGGGCACAGCCAGGGTGTGCTACAATTCCCTCCTCTGTTTCCTCGTGAACCCGGTATACCTACGTGAAGAGGGGTAATTGGTTTTGTTCTCTGTTAGATGTCACGTCGGCCTGTCTCTCATTAGGCTGGTTGCCTGATGTTTAGATTTTTTCCTCTCCTCATCAATAAAAGCCATTGAAGTGTTTCCTTTGGGGGAAAAGAGCAAGAGGATGGAATCCTGTGGTGTTTAAAAAAAGGAAAGGAACGAGGCTGCTTCCAAATCAAAATAGCATTGAGACAAAAAAAAAAAAAAAGGGAAAAAATGCCTACCGAAAGTTCCGCTTTTTCTCATTCATTGTTGACACTCTAAAATAAAGCACTCTATAAATACGAAGCACTAGCATGTTTGGAGAATATCAGCCTACTCCAATTTAAAACATGACACACATTCCTGAGAGGCGAACTGTAAATTGTGTCATGTACTGAAAATTAGTTTTTCACTTTTTACTTGCTTTTAAAATACAAGATTTCCTGGCCAAAACAATCTGATCAGGGGAAACGTTTCTCGCCTGGAAATGGCAATAAATGTTTAAAAGGAATTTGAATTTCACCAGGTTTACAGATCTGAATTTGATTTCCTGCAACAGAACTTTTGGCTGAGATCATTTACCGAGGGAGTTATTGGATTTGCCACTTGCGCACAGAGTGGGGACTGGGGTGGGGGCATTATCTCCCAGTTCTGATGACGCTCTTGAAAACCACCCCTCCAACACTGCAGGAAACGAAAGCAGTAGAGTGAGACAACAGCTAACACCTACTGAACACGTTCCATGTGCCAGGTGCGGGCGTAAGCAGGTTTTTCTTTTTTTGGCAGAAATACAATGTACTCACGAGATATCTCGGACAGACAGATCTAAGAACTGGCTATAAGACCAGTTTTGATTATGACATAACATCAATTGATTCCCTGCTGTACGTCAGAAAGCATCCCAGGCTCACTTCTAGCTGCTCACGGCCGTTGTTAAATACGCAACGATACTACGTAGGCTCTGAGCTCTCCGACATTAGGGACTCACTTCTAGAGGAAGAAACTAAAACACAGAGAAGTTAACTTGCCCAAGGCCACTCAGCCTGGAAGTGGCAGAACCCTAATTGGAACCCAGGGAGTTGGGCTCCAAGCCTACTTTCTTAACCATCGACTACCCCAATGCGAGGAAGTGGGAGGGCTGGATCCTAGTCCGGGTTCAACCTTTACCCATGTGTAACCTTGGAGAGGTATGTAATCTCTCTGGGCCTGTGTCCGAGAGCATTCTTCAGAGTTACTGGGTGAATACACTTCCCTGATAATTTCCAATAGCTTTTAGCATTTTCCTAAAGGAAAATGTTAAAAGTCTTTAACGTGACATATTAAATGTTGGCAAGATTCAAGAGCATCGTTAACCACAGCATCATTCAGTAGAGCTGTTATAACATCAACTTTCTACGCCCCTCAACAGCATCAACGAAGTGCTCGCTGCATGTTTAACAGACATGTTGGATATCATTTCGAGGGTAAGAATGGTATCTCATTCATCTTTTTATCTCGCGCGACTAGCATGGTGGCACCTAACGGGCACCGAAACAAGGTTGTTAAGTGAGTAGCGGAAGGTTGTGTCAGGGCATATGTATTCCACAACACGGTAGTGGTACAAGAGTTGTGATATCGTGAGAGTCCTTTGGAATACTCTGTCACCCTCCACTCCCACCCCTTTGTAGAGATGAGGAAATGGAAAGAGTTTCATCAAGTAGAGAAGGTGGAGGGAAAAAGGAGAAGACAGAATGAGGAAAATGTAGACAGGCTTCTAACTCCACCTCACTCTGCTCCATTACGGTATGCGAAGCCAACTTTCAACATGTCAGCTAATAAACCAAGATCACCTTCCAAAGTCAAATGTGAATGATTTCTGAGGTGTTGGTGTTTGGGGGGCCGCTTTCTATTAGTATGAAACATTGAGGTTGGAATTATATTTAATTCACTTTAGATTAAATTTTGAAATTTAGATGGCCAAGGGCACATGGATGGTTGAATCCAAGCGGCTTTAAGATATTCATCACAGTCTCTGATTTAGGCACATAATATAAGAAGTACTTGACCGCTTCAAAACGAAGAAGATTCCACCTAAAACTGAAATTGCAAACTACCGGCAAACCCTAGGAATACGGAGCGTGGAGGGTCCCTGTCGTTGGCATCCCCCAGAGCCCTCTTCATCTCCTTGCGTATCTGAACCTTTCCTCAAATTAGGTCCGTGAAGATTTCAAGGGGCCATCACGATCCCTAGGCTCCTGGTTATCTTTCATGAATTCTCATTATGGTTCATGAAACTTGAAAAGCTACTTCTTGAGATACTGGGGGAGCTGATGGACCCCAGAAGTTTGGGGTTTAGGGTTTAGGGAAGAAACAGTGGCTATGATCAGCAGCTATAAGGGATATCCACGTGTGCTCCACTGACTCTGCCCTCTGACAGGACAATCGGGACAAAGAGGAAAACCAGAGAAGGATGCTGCATTCAAAACCCCAATCTTGGGCAATTGAGGTCCACCAGATAACCTCTTCTTTCTTTCCTTGTTTGCTCGCCTGTCTGTGCTCTGGGAGAATGAATATGCTATTTGTTTTCTTTGAAGATTTCCTTCTGATGAGAGATTCTGGGAACGCATCAAGGCTGGATAAGTGCCTGTCCCTCAACCTTAAGATGATGTAAATTGAACAGACCTGGATGGGGTCCATCAAGTCGCCTCTCCTCATCACTGCTCCTTGTGAAGGAGAAAACAATCATGTGTTTATCCTCAGGGCTGACAGTGTGCAGATGTGTTTTCTTAATGGTACTTGCGACACGTTTATTTATCCTCTTTGGTGCTTGGAGCCTGTCTCTTCACATCTTTTCCAGCTGTACAGGGCAAGTCTGCTGGTAACCTCCAGTTTTTTTCAAACTGATTCTTTTGCCCCGGATTGTTTGTTTTGTTTTTTTAAGTAATTTAAACCACACAAGTAGCCCTTGGGAGAAGGGTTATTTAGTCAAGGGAAAGTTGTTTAGAACACCACCCATGAGATCTTCCCATACTTCACCCTTTGGCCGGGACAAAGGTGGAAGGATAAGGAAAAAAATGAGATTTGTCTTACCAATCTTTCTGACAAAAATTCAAAGAATGTCTGGACGGTGGGAAGAGACCAAAAGCTATCCTCTTCTTTACCTTTATTAGAGACTGTCTCTAGTAACATAAGGGAGATACTAACCTTCGATGGTGTAAAGCTAAGTTCTTCTTTTTTCAATGTTTATTTATTTTGAGAGGGGGGGCAAGTGGGAGAGGGGCAGAGAGAGAGAGAATATCCCAAGCAGGCTCTGCACTGTCAGCACAGAGCCCGATGTGGGGCTTGAACACACGAACCGCGAGATCACGACCTGAGCCAAAACTCAGCGTCAGATGCTTAACTGACTGAGCCACCCAGGCGCCCCCAAAGCCTAAGTTCTTGAATGTACACTTAATTAGCTTATTAGTTCACATTCTGTAACATTAAATTATTTGGGGGTGAATATATACATGATTAAGTATGCTCTGGGTCTTAGATCCAACCACATCAGGTGGCTGAGGATGGTGCTAGGTATTCTAGAAATGCCATTTAGGGCATTTCCTGGATACTCCGGACATAAGAGAACTACCCAACATCCACTAGCTTTCTACCTTTCATCCTGCATCCTGTCACAAGGCCAGGGGAACTGATTGCGACAGACACCGCCTTTTCTTGCTGTGTAATGGATCTGTGGTCTCTTTTCCATTGAAATTCCAATGAGGGCACAACTGTCCAGAATGAGACAGGCCCACACTCACGTCTAGATCACAAGACGGCAGGTGACACGGCACAAATAACACTTGGCAGCCAGGAGCGTGAGGCACGGCGATCCCTAGCCGTAGCCCGTCACGTCTCCAAGTACACACCTCAGGCGTTCCAGATGTGCCCGCCATGTGTGTATCACAAATATTTTTTGCACGCACACCATGAGCCAGGCAGATCGTGCTGAATGCCCAGGGTGCAACAGCAAACAACACAGACGACGGCTCTTGCGGCCCTATCAGCTTAGCGGGGGAAGTGGAGAGAAAGCAAGGGACTGGTCAAGCAAACGAAAATATTTGTCAATTATGAGAAGCCCAGGGAAGAAAAAGAGGGTGGTGAGACACAGAAAAACAGGGATGGGGGGGGGGGGGTCCTGAAGTAAGAATAGGGTTCTGAAGGATGAAGCGTGGGGGGAAAGGGTGAGGACGGGACAACACACACAAATGCTCTGATGTAAGAGCGAGCTTGCGTGCATTTAAAAGCTGGTGACGGGCCAGCGTGGCAGAGAGTGCTGGGCCTGGGAAGCGTGGCCCGGCACGAAGCCACGAAGCCGGAGAGATGGGCGGGCCTCACCAGGTCAGGCAGGGCCTTCCGGGAGGCCTGGGTTTCATTCCAAGCGCAATGGGAAGGGAACGAAGAGTTCTTAAAGGGGCGTCTCATCGTGCGGCCCGTGGGTTAAAGGATCACTGCGATGGCCAAGTGCAGAATGGATACAGGGAGGCCAGAGAGGAGGCAGTCGCTGCGGTCCAGGTGACAGGAGGTGACGGCCTGGTCTTGGGCGGTGTGCAAGAGATAGAGAAAAGGAGAGGCGGACGTCAGTGAACTCTCTCCTGCCCTTGTTATGGGCACTGCCTTTTCTCGTGATGGCCGGATGGATGCCAGGTTAAAAGAGACCCTCATGTCTAGGTCCTGAGAACTGGGGCTATTCCGTGCCTCAGTTCCCCATCTGTTACAAGGGGATGAAATGGTACCTACGTCATAGGGGTGTTTTAAGATTTGTTTAGAAAAGTGCTTGGTGCACAGACAGTGCTACAAAAAAACGTCAGCTATTATTACTGTGACATCAGATACTAGTAACTACTATTTCCTGACCACTCACTACGTGCCACATGCTCGATATAGATTTTCTCACTTAATTTGTACCCTGAATAGTGGTAGCACATACGGCAAACCATACGGGTTCTCCATCGCGCTAGTACCAAGGCTCGAGTGGCCTGCGGCAGGGGTGGGGGGTGGTGAAGGACTGCGTTCTAAATGGGACAGCTCCCCTAGAGGCTGCTCGGGGACTGGGGGAACTGGGGGCGCTGGGACAGGGCCCGCTCCGGCGGGTGGGCCCAGCCACAAGTCGGTGTTTTGCGTGCGAGCTCACCACGACAGGGACGGCAGGCAGCCCGCCTGGCCTCTGGGGCCCCGGGGTAGGAAGATGCTCTCGGGAGGCTGCCTGAGGCTCCTGCTGGTGCTTCTACAGTGTATTTTTGAGTCGGACAGGACGACGAGGGAGGGGGGCTGCAACTCTATCTGGAAGGAAGCGGAGGGGAAACTAGGGAGGGAAAGGGTACTTTGACTAGCCCTGCTCACACTGGGAACTGTGTGAACTAGTCCTCTGTCTTCTTTAAAGCTAGCTCCTTCCGCCCCGTCCCTCTACCTCCCTCCCTTTCTTCCTCTCCCCCTGTCTCTTTCCCCGACTCCCTCCCTCACCCCATCTCCGTCTCTCTCACACAAACACAACCATGCACGCACACGCGTCCACACACGCAACTGGGAACAGACTCTCCTTCACTGGCTGCCTCTCCCTCGGCTCGGGCACGGGGACACGGAGGGCAGGTGGAAGCCGGGGAACCCATCCATTTCCCCCTGGACAAAGGGCAGGGGTGGACTGTGCTTGTTTATTTATTTTTTCCTTCGAAGCTATAGATCACTCTTGAGTAGATGAGACAGCACATGACCCCGGTGCGGTCTGCCAGGGACACAGCCTGCTTGTCTGCATCGGGGACCAAGCTGAGGGGGAAGGAGAGCAACTGTCTTTCTCATTTAGGTCATCACGGAAAATGGAGTGAACGGGCGCAGGGGGATGGGCATAGCTGCTTCTCGCCAGAGTGACTGCACAGCAATTCTGTTCTAGCATCACCCTCTGCCCAAGGCTCCACACAGGGCTGCCATGTTCTTCTTCCAAGCACCCAGAACACAACTGGTTACTGGAAACACCGAGAATCACCCCATTCTTGGCTCGCATCGGGACCTTTCTCTTATGGCTGCTGTAATTAATTTTAAAGTAGATGAATTAACTATAAGCCTCACCCTGGAGGCCAAATCTTCCATTCAGTGTTAAGTAGAATCAAGATGAGACCTAATATTAGCTTCATATCAGAAAAGGCCATTCCGCTTTCACAGTCTAGAGCACAGAAAAGGGCTTGGCTTGACAGGCAGATGAACAGTAATAATAATGTCACTCTGAGAGGTACATCTGGTGCCCGCTCAGTGCCCAGGTGGGTCTGGCAGCCCTTCAGGGAGTCACGGGGCCGAGCGGGGCGGGCAGAAGCCTGATCTCAGTGGCTCGAGGCCAGTCCAAAGTCAGGGATATTCACAGTGCCTCCCACCGAGCCCAAGAAGGAACCCTCGGTTTTTGCTCTCCCATAATCACAAGCTGTGACAGATCGGATAATCAGGTGTGTCAAGTGGCTTTTTAAAGGAATAAAGTCCTGGGAGAAAAAGCAACAAACGAATGCTAATTATCTCTCAACCTCAGTGTCCTCACCCATCAAGCAGAGCAGAAGACAGAAGGTAATGAATCCCAAGCTCTCCTCCAGCTCTCAGCTTCCATAATTCATTCACTGACTCATTCATTCATCCACCCATCAAACGTATTGAGGAACAACCAGGAACCCAACCCCGTGCTAGGTGCTGGGGACGCCAGGAGCAAAGAGAAAGACAGAACCTCTCTTCCTGTGTACATCAAGTCCAGTGAGGGCTGGCACGGGCGACGTTAAAGAAGTAACTCACAAAGAATTATTGTAATGAGTGCTAACTACAGCTTTTCTTAGCTAATAGAGAACGGGCTTCCTAAGGCATCTGCTGTAGATCAAAAGAGATATTTCATGAAAGCATTAAGGAAGAAAGTCAATTATTGCCCACCATTTGTGAGGAAATTCTCAGTTTGAAATACCCACTTCCAAAACTCTGACGGGGGAAATGGAGGCTTAGGATACTTTTAATCATATAACCTTGCCTAGGAGATGGATCACGGCTGAACGGAGCATGTTACACTGGGTGTCTATATGTGGCCTCTGCGTGTGGTGTGTATGTACACAGGAGGTGGACATACGAGGCACCCTCTACACACAGGTGCCATGCAGGTCATCATCCTGTGGGGCAGACGCTCGACCTTTACAGCTTTTACTCGTGCATTTTTTACCCTTTCTGAGGACTTCCAAATACAGAAGGCAGGGGTGCTTGAAGAATGGGACCAAACGGTGCCCACTGGGAGGCTGCTGTGGGGGCCTGAGATGCTTGGCTTGTGAGTAATGCCAGCCAACCAGCTAGCAGTCCAGGGGAGCATGGCTTTGCCGCTCCTCATTTGAAGTCACGCTCTAATAGATTGTTAACAACCACATAACTGCCAATAGGTATGCATCAGTTATCTACTGCTGTGTAACAAACCATTCCCAGTCTCACTGGCTTCAAACGACGATTTATTATTTCTCACGATTATGTGGATCTGCTGGGGGGGTCCTTCCATGGCTTTCACCCGTCCTCATCCATTTGACTGGATTTAGCTGGAGGATCAGTGGACTGGAAGGTCCAAGAGGGCCCTGTCTACATGGCTAATTGGCAGTGTTGGCCATTAGTGGGGTGCCTTGGCTCTCTTCCACACTGCCACTCGTCCTTCGGTGAGCTACGCCAGCTTCCTTACAGGGCAGTCTCAGGACAGTGATCAAGAAGGGCAGAAACTTCAGGGCCTTTTAGAGGTCAAGGCTCTGGAATTTGAACACCACCACTTCTACACACTCTGTTGCTCAAAGCAAGTCACGAGGTCAGCCCAGATTCAACAGGGTGGAGAACAGACTCCGCCTCTTCATGGGAGTCGCTGCGAAGAATCTGTGGCCATATTTAATTTACCACAGGGCGAGAGAGAAATCTTGAGGGGAATTTTGCAATGCGGTTAGCCTGTGGTATGAGGCTCTGCATGGAAAACATTGGACTCGCCTTAGAAAAGCAACTGAGAAAAGTCACGGGCCTAAACAAGCATTTCCACATTCAAGAACTAGGGAATTTCAGAAGGTGTTCAGGGCACATCTCCTAAAGTCTGTGTGCATGGGCCAAACCATATAAAAAATGCTGATATTTGACCGTTTTGGTCACACACCAAAAAATGGCAATTTCATGTGCTCTAAGCTAGCACATGCTGAAAAACCCCATGTGATTTAGAGCTATTAGGGAATGCATGCCCTGGTAAGACAGACATCCCAGCTGGGCGCCTGAAGGCTGTCAATGCCGTCATGCACACCTCCCGTGCAATCGTTCCATCTAAATGCGCGTATGGGATTCTGAAGCCATACGAGAGTCATCATTTGAAACCTCCTAATCACACAGAGCACTACAGTAAATGTAGGACCCACTAGGCTTCTATCTAGGCCAGTGCTTCTCAACCTGGGCTGATTTTGTCCCTCAGGGGACGTTAGCGATGCCTGGAGAGATTTCTGAATGTGACGGCGAGGGGGAGGTGCTAGTGGCATCTAGTGGTTAAAGGCCAAGGACGCTGCTAAACATCCCAAGACAATCCACTATAGCAAAGAATAACCGGGCCCTAAATGTCACTAGTACTGAAGTTAAGAACCCCCGGTCTAGGTGGATGAGAGGTCATCTCCCAAGTACAATCCTCCATTTCCTCATCTTTAGCAGAAGGTAATACAATTGCTTTCTAGGCTTCTGTCTCCTAAAATTCTACTCACTACACGCCTGCAATATTATTGTACTTCTTTGAGTTTTCTGATTATTTAAATTTGGCATGAATAAGATGCCAAGGTGTGTGTGTGTGTGTGTGTGTGTGTGTGTCTAAATGGCCAGACTGTATCAGCTCATATACCTAGATTAGATTAGCTTTAGGAACAAACACAATAAGACCTAGACAATGAGTCTGGAAGAACACAACAGGCTGGAAAATCACACATCTACATCGAACGTGGTAGAATAAACATACCGCTGCCCTGAAAATGTGGCTGACACCTACACACCACCATCACCCTCCGCCCCTCTGCGCACGCCTGTCCTCTTCCGCCCCTCCTGCCATCACCCACGCTTGCCACCCCCAGAAACCACACGCCGTCCTTCCTTCTTGGCTTTCCATTCAACCTCTCATTACCCACCAATCCCAGAGAATGGCAAAAATTTTCTTGCGTGACCGATCAACCCTGTGAGGTTTTTGTGGTTAAGATATAAAGTTCCCCCAAAAACCTTTCTGAATCTGAATGGGATTGTAGTGACATCAAAGCTTTTCCTCTCCGGTGCCTTTCATCTTTTTCAGCCTCTGGCACTCTGTCCACCAGTGTGTCAAGTCAATTAACTGAAAAGTCATTAGAAAGGCCCTCTGCCGGGAAGGCCCACCTCGTCAGATCCGGGTCCTTTGAGAAAGAACAGAATGGCCCAACAGCCTCCGTATTTTTGGTGCCTCTCTCACCTCCACCCCTTTCTGTTTGTAGCTGAGGACAGTCCCAGGCAATACCAGTGAGCTAGAGGCAGTCTGTTCAGCCCACCAAACATTTATTGAGTGCCCACCATGCGCCAGGCATTGAAATTGAACCTGGCCTAACACCCATCCCAAAACATCACCTCGGCTTCATCTCCCTACCCAGCTATGGCAGGGGGACTCAGCTACTTTGACCAAAGAGGTTGATTCCTAAGATCAGACCCTTTCTCTGTTGATTCCTTCTGCACTGCAGATGTTCAACTTGTGGCCTCGCGTGTGGAACTCCTAGCCATTTCCCTTGTACGATGCATGCCATGGTGACAAGCAGAGCCTACGTGAGGGTGGCACGGGCACAAACCATGGCACAGAAGCAGCTGAAGGAGCGGCTTCAGCACACACATAAGGAAAAGGCTGAGAAGAAGTATCAGGAACGATGAAAGCCAGAAATTTCAGGCTCTGGTTCATCTGGGCTAGGATTCTGTTCGAGATACACATTTTGATCCCCCATATCGTCCTGAGACAAATGTTCCCCTAATCTTCCTTCTCATAACCCTTAAAACCTTTTCAATATTTTATCGCACCATTTTGGGAGATTAACATGCTGGTTTCTGTTCCCAGGAAAGGGTGTCTTCCCTGACTGCTCCAGTGCCTCCTTTTTCTCATTAAAACTTCACCCGTGAGCCTGGGTCATTATTTAGTTTCTAAAAGTAGGCACCAAGAAGTGGGCAGCTCTCCAATCCTGAACCCAGTCCTGCCCAGCCATACTTTGGGCAGGTATGAGATGTGTGTGTGTGTGTGTGTGTGTGTTGTATGTGCACGTGCTCACATGCATACTTGCATGTGTGTAGGCCACAAAGTGACTCTACTTACTTCCTGGAAAAGCTGAGAGCTGGGAATGCAGGAAGGAGGGCTCCACTTTGCTCTCCCTCTCTCCAAGGCCCTACAAAGGGAGACTTTGCATCTCACCGTACTCTTGAGACTTGTGTGAACCCTCTTCCCCTTCCCAGACGATGGAGTGGACACAGCACCTCTTCACCCCTCCTGAGTGGATGATCTGGCAGAAGTAAGAGGAGATGCCCATGGGGGTTGGGATTGGGAAACTGTTCATATTTCTGACTGTTCCATCACCGCAGATATTGTTTCTCACCACTACACAGTGATGACATCTATTCAGCCAGGGAATATGGTATCAATGGAAAATTCAAGGGAATTTAGAGCAAGATAGGGTTCACTGACCTTATGCCTTGGATGGCCAACTTGGCAAGGCAGAGGGATGCCGAAAACTTTCTTTATAAACCAGGCCTCACTGGATATCCCTTTGCTTCCGGTTCATTCCTGAGAGAATGAGCTATTTGTAAAGACATGGGATTGCTCTTGAGCAGTGGACAGGCGTGGGGGTGGGTGACATTCTCCTCGGATGAGCACTTTGGGAGACTATTCTCAGGACATTTAAGGCCACCATCATTTCAAGGCCACTGGGAGGCCAATGGAAAAAAGGACTTGGGGTGGGACTGTTAGCTTGTGCTGTCCCAAGTCTCCTTCAGGCAGGCTGAGGCAGCAGAATGGGCCTCTACAGCTGAATTCAGCGGTCAAGGACCAACTTATACTTGAATGGTTCAAACAATGCGATCACCAGAAAGACAAAAGGAGGCTTTGTTCCAGGGAGACAGACAATCAGGGAGTATTCAGCCCTTCCATGTCTTTATGCTGAGACCAGTGGAGTCTGTTTTCAAGCCGAAGGCTGTTTGAAGTGTGTTTATATGCCTACACAGTGCTGAACTGTGTGTTGGAGTTAAAGCTGGCAAGTGAGAATACTTATGTCACCCTGATATCATGAGGCTGCCCGTCATGTAACAGCAGAATGACTCAACACGTACACGTTGCATGGTCTTCCTTGCATGGATTGCTGAACCGAGAGAACCCCAGGGGTTTCCCAAGGGCAGCAAGGTGTGGGGAGCTTTTTCTTGATTCTGAACTTGAAGATTTCTTTTAACCTCACTGGAAGTCCAGAGTAAGGAAATGATACTTTCAAACACAGGAGAGCCTAGCAAACCCAATCCTGAAGCTCCCTTCCCAGAAACTAGCCTGCGATCCACAAATCACCAGTACAAGTCAACATGACAGTCCGCCAAGCCACACTGAGCAAGTCAAACAGAGAAAGGTCTGCGTGGATTTCCATTCCATGGCACTGCATTTCCTTCAGGCCATTAGCTCCTCTCCTGGGCTATGCAAAACTCCCCAAGACCAGCCCTCATTGTAGCATCTTCACTGGCTGGGACAGCCCTCCCAGGCAGTCACACCAAGAAGAGGTAGATTGGAGCCACCTCTGATGCTTTTGCTAAACTGGACATGAGCAACAGGTCCCAACCCAGATTCCCTTTCCCACCCCTGGGAAATCAAAAAGCATTAGAGTTTTGAAGAAGACTGGTCTTTGTTTTCTTTAAGAAATACTGTTTGTTGAATGAATGAGCACGGGGGTGAACAAACGAATCAGTGAATGAATGAAAGAAACTTTGAAGAAAACCATCTTGGGATCAAATGAGGAAGTATGACGAACCCTGTATTTTCAGGGCATCCCAAACTTGTCTCCTTCCGAAACACAGTTCCCAGCCTACTCAGGAAGTCATAAATAACATCTTAGGTGGGTAAGAGATCTGGAAGAACTTTCCCTCACCTTGTCAAGTCCCTACCGTGTGCTGGGCACTGCCCTTCAACCGACACATGTTTTCTCATGTATTTAATCCTCCAGGGATCTTTGAGATGGGTATGATTCCTCTCACTCATCAGACAAGAAGACGAACATTCAGGGAAGTGTAAGTAACTTTCCCAAAGTCACATAGTTGGTAAGGGAGTAGAGCAGGGGTCAGGATTCAACTCCCTGGCTGCAAAACTCATGCACATCCCAGTGCTCTGGCCAATGGGGAATCTTGAAAAACAAACTTCTAAAATGTACTGTTATCGCCAACTTAGCAAAGGTATCGTTGAAGAAATGAAAATCACTTTTGGTATGACACTGACATCTCTCTAAATCCAGTAACATGAAAAACATGCTTGATTTTGTTGTTGATTATGATGAGGGTGAATTAGATGGAGAGAATTAGATGAGGGTGGGAAGCCTAAGGCAAGGTTTAGTGGCAGCCAAATATGTGTCAACCACCGAGGATCAGGGAGCGTATAGTGCCGACAATCAATTACATTTTACCTGTAAATGTATTTTTCTTTTTAAAACTATAAAATATCTCAGACATATCGCGCTAGGCAGACCTATAAGATGTCCCCATTGGTCCTCACCTCCTAGTACTCACATCTTTGTGTAATCCTCTCCCTGAGTGTGAGCTGGACCTAGTGACTGGTTTCTAATGAACAGAATACAGCAAAAATGACGGGATGTCACTTTTATACGTAGGTTATAAGACCGTGACCCCACCCCCTTCTCTGTCTCCCCCTCTGTCTCACATTAAATGTGGCTGCCATGTTGTAAGCTGCCTTCTCGAGTGGGCCATATAGCAAGGGACCGAGGGTGGCCTTTGGGCAACAGCCAGTGAGGAACCAAGGCCCTTGGTCCAACAGCCCATGGAAATCCAAATCCTGCCAAAGTCACACAAGTGAGCCTGGAAGTAAATCCATGCCCGGGTGAGCCTTGAGATGACAGTGTCTCCAGCCAACACTTTGTGCAGCCTGTGAGAGCTCTTGAACAGGAGACCCAGGAAGCTGTGCCCAGATTCCTGAGTCACAGAGACTGTGAGATCCTCAGTGGGTACTGTTTTAAGGCACTAAATTCTGGGGTGATTTGTTATGCAGCAGTAGATAACTAAAACAAAAGGGCTCGAAGAATAATATGGTGTATATCTGTGTACTGCCATCCAGCCTAATAAAAGAATTACGAAGACATTTAAAGTCCCTCTTGTATTCCACCCTGATTACATTCCCCTCCTTGGTCCTCAGATGTAACCGGTTTCTCAAACCAGACTCTGGGATGTATTTTTATTTGGTTAGACCATATGAAACTGCCAACATTCAGCCCTTTTTTACCTACAAAAATAGCTCTTTTATGTGATTCAACCTAACAAAGTTTCATACACACAACTACGGCTCTTTATTTATAATGATAATGCTACTGGTGGTAGTCACCGTCTATAGTTATGCCTGGCCCGGCTCCTTGAGTCACGCGGCTGCGTGACTTTGGGAAAACGACTTAACTTCTGTCCATTTTCTTCATCTGTGAAATGGAGACGATTGATGGTACCTACCCGGTGCAGCAAAGGGAAGATTTAATATGATGATGTGCATACAACCAGGTACGTGGCGAGGACCCAATAAACATTAGCTCTTGCTGTTGTTTCTCGAATCATCCTTGGGATAGGTTTAAACCTGACATTGACCCTCATCCACACTGAGGGATGACAGAGGAAGCCTTTGAGGTATGGCCGTCTGCATGGCCTGTGTGGCCCTCACTCTGCATGGGGACCTCTTCCTCCAGCCTCCCTTCACTGCCTTCCCCAGATTTATCTAGAGCCTTTGGCCACAAATCCCAAAAGAAAACCCTGTCTTTCCTCAGATGGGACTTCTAAATCAGTCTCCTACAGAGCAGACTGAAAAAACTCAAAGTTCTAGGAACAACCTTCCTGCCGTCCAGATGTTTCTGTCACTCCTAGTCCCAACCCAGGAAGGATCTCAAAAGAAAAAAAGAAAAGAAAAGAAAATCCAGGCTTCATTCTCCTCCATAGCCTACTTCAAAACCCCATAAAATGCAGTCTGGGACTGAAGGCCAGGTTCAACAGAACGTGTATTTTATCCAAACCCGTCTGCTCTTCTCTCTTGCCAGCAACACATTTTTAAAAATCTAATCTCTGTTTTCTTTACATGAATCTAGACCAAATGTGATTTCTCCCCTGCATGTGAAAATAAATTATTTCAAATGTAATTTTCTCCTCTGGTTTGTTCCTGCTCCTCCAGAGACCCCCGAAGGGCGTAACTCCAGATGCAAGCTGTCTGCTACTGTGGCACCAGCAGGAGCTCTGGGCCCCCAAGGTCCCCCGAGGGGTGTGTGGAAGACAGAGCGTGGGGGGCAGCCACGCTAATCCCCTAGCACGTAGGATTCCGGCTTCATACTCCAAGATGGTGTCATAAATGAGGCGTCAGGGTGGGGAACTTAAGAGCCAGGCTCCAAAGGAAGGGTGGACGAGAGCACACTGTGTTCTTACCCTGACATATTCAGTCTGTGCTCAGCGGGAGCTACTGGGGGCCATAGTGCTTGGTGCCTCTCTTGGACCACTGCCACTCCAAGTACGGCCCCTGGACCAGCAGATTGGCATCACCTGGGAGCTTGTCAGAAATGCTGATTCTCAGGCTCCGCTTGGCACCCACTGCCATCTAAACCTGTGAGGGTGGGGCCCAGCCACCAGGGCACTGCCAAGCATTCCAGGTGATTCTATGCGTGCTCCAATGTGAGAAGCCTTGCTTAGGCAGTCGGTAACACACAATGGAGACCCACGGCCTTCGAGCTCAAATCGGTCACCGCTGTCTAGTAAGAGGACAAATGAACTACTAAACGTGGAACAAATCCAAGCCAACGTCTGAAAGATAACAGTCCACTGCTGGTGCCTCCCACTACCTGAACAGCCCTCGTGTAGCCCCTGCAGCATCAACACAGTGAATGCCCTGAGAGGAAGAGTCTTCTGACTAGAACAGGATTGACGGTCACTCAAGTTGTAAACATGGCCGCTGATGCTTTGCAAAGAGCTGTGCCTTACAGTGCTGCAAACGGATACACAGGTCTTCCACCCGGTCTTCAAATTCTTGGAGACAAATACAACGAAGAGTCATTTGGTCCAGACAACAGATAGCCTCGCTCTCACACTATCCCAGCCGTCGAGCAACGGCTCCTACCAGAACGGTCCTGCTGCGCCGACCATGCCGTAGTTCCTAGTTCCTCACAACGGATGAGACTGGAAGGCGCTGCCCTTGTCTGCCTGTGGTTGGGAAATGGGGCTACCATGTCATCTTCCATTCGCCTTGTCCATGCCCACTGTCATGATTTGTCCCTCTCCACAACTCTGGCCCCTGTCTGAGAATACAGAACACCTACAAGTTCTTTATACAGTGGTCTCAGGAAAGTGATTGGAGAAACTCACTAACAGAAGCTTCGACTAAGGAACTACACCGAGGGGCGCCTGGGTGGCTCAGTCGGTTAAGCGTCCGACTTCAACTCAGGTCACGATCTCGCGGTCCGTGAGTTCAAGCCCCGCGTCGGGCTCTGGGCTGATGACTCGGAGCCTGGAGCCTGCTTCCGATTCTGTGTCTCCCTCTCTCTCTGCCCCTCCCCGGTTCATGCTCTGTCTCTGTCTCAAAAATAAATAAACGTAAAAAAAAAAAATTAAAAAAAAAAAAAAAAAGGAACTACACTGACACCCCACAGCTGTCCTCCTAGATGGCAGAAGGGTCCAAAGCAGTCCAGCAAATTTTACAGCAAGGCTCCTGGATCCACCATTTCCCTGGATCCAAAGCATCTCTCACACAATAGCACATCGGTGAAGGAGACTAACGGGGACATGCTTGGCTGCAGCAAGCTGACTTAAGGCCCTGGGAAAGCACAATCTTTCCTTGGCAGTGTGGGAGAGGTCCACAAAGCTCCCATGAGCCACCGGGCTCACAATCAGAATGGCCCAACTAAAGGACCAAATCAAAGTTCTCAAGTTGCCCCAGCTGCTCTTGGACTTCCTGTCCCCTCCTAGAGGTAGCCTACAGAAGTTCTCGCACGCTGCACTGTGGTCCTTGAGGAGTGGTTCCCAGAACCCCAGGCCTCGGTAGCCAGGCCATCTTCTCTCTCCTGCCCCAGTGGGCCCGGAGCACATATTTGTAAATGGAGCGTGAGGCCTGAGAAATCAGTCGTCCCTCGGGTCCCCCAGACAGGGCCTTTCGGGCAGCCACACAGGCTGCTGAGGGCATGAAAATGGAGCCTGGGAGGCAGAAAGGGGAGGACTCAGAGGAGGTTCAAGGTCAGGGAAAGTTGGGGTTTTTTTTCCACTAATAAATCAGATCACTCCAGCTCATTCCTGTTGCTCTTGGCTGGCAGGACAAAAAAATAACTCTGAGTCACCAATGCTATTCATGACAAGTGCTTCCTGTGTGGGATTTGGGCATTTCTCTTTTGTTTTCTTGGCAGAAGAGAGAAAGAAACATGAAGGGGTGGAAGAAAGAAATGAGGAAAGAGTTAATCTGCTGTGTCACCAGGTTCTTAAACCCAAGCCCCTTCATGCTGGCTGTCGACGTGCTATTAAGCCCAGCAACGAGACCTCCAAACCACCCGGACAAGAAGCCCACAGGGCTCTTAACCACCTCCTTGCCAGCTCTCCACGCCTTCTGCCATGAGGGCAGGGCCCTGCCATATTCCTATGCTGCTGAGTCCTGGCCCCGGCCTTGTTCAGCCCCATATTCCAAAGGAAAGGCCTCTATCTTTCCTGCCTTTTCCAAGGAAGCTTCCTAGGCTCCCCGCCTCTTAGTTATAGGCTGGGACTTAGCAGAGGCAGAGGGAGAGTAGGGCCCCAGAGAAAAGAGCCGATAGGGTGGTTTGCCCAGGACCGGGGCCCAGGGCGTCTCCAGGACACGGGACTGTCAGGGCTGAAATCAGGACAGTCCTGGGCAAAGCTGAGTGAGCTGGTCACCCTAGAGCTGACGGCTGTGAGAACTTTGCCAGTAGTCAGGGAGGAAGTGCCATTTGTCCATCTACGTTCCAGAAACACTGCTTCTCAAACAGTAATGTGCACACAGGTCACCTGGGGATTGTGCTAACATGCAGATTACAATCCAGTAGGTCCAGAGGGGAGTCTGAGATTCGGCATTTCTAACCCACTCCCAGGTGATAATGACGGTTTTAGTACGAAGGGTCTAGAATCACTGCCTATTTCAGGGAGTCACAAACCATACCGGACCATTCTTTCACCTTCGGATTCCTCCTATGGGCTTCAGCCCGGGAGGACAGATGAGTCCTATTGGCTTGGCGTGGTCAATAAAGAACGGGACACCACTGGCCACAGAATCTGCTAGAAATGCTTCTGGCCAGGAAATCAAAACTACTGGTGTGGCACGCACGGTTCCCCGTGCCAACCCTCTCCCTTGCACCCTTCCATTTCAAAGCCCCGAAATTTAAAATACGATCTTTCCCAGTCTAGGCCTAGGGGCAGTCCCGTGACACAGCTCTGGCAGATGAATCACGAGCAGAAACCTTCTGGGAGGTGGAGATGGAGGTCTGGGAAAGTTTCGCCTTCATGACAAAAAGGGAAGGGATGTGGCTGATGTCCCACTCCCCAACTTCTTTCTCCCTAGAACATAGGCGTGATGCTTTGAGCTATAGCAGCCTTCCTGTAACCATGAGGAAAAGGCCAAGAGAACTTCTAAGACACTAAACCCAGTCCTGCTGAGCCACTAAACCAATCTCTGCAGCCACCTACCTCCACACGACGTTTGGCTGAACATGAGGAAACTAAAACTCCCTTTTGCTTAATCTGTTCCTCGAGGGATGATGCATCCTAACAGACAGAACCAGTCTCCCAAGGCAAACACTACTCTTAGCAGATAAGGTGGCGGAGTACGGCCGTGCAGACTCTGCACTCCGGAAGGCATCACTCACGATGCCTTTGGAGTTGTGCAGTGCACAACCTGCACTACCATACAAGGTAGCTGTGGAGGTGGTGTCGTGCATAGTGTTTGGAGACAGACCTCGGCAGAGACCCAGTTCCACTACTTCCTTTCCTAATCAGCCTTTGGAGCCGTCGGGTAACCTCTCTGAGCCTCAGTTTCCTCTTTAACGAGGAACAATCACGCCTCCCCGGGAGGATTCTTGTAAAGATTAAAGGTACGTGTAAAACACCTGGCACACAGCAGCTACTCTATAAATAGCAGATATTATTACAGAAAATGCCACATGATCTGTGCGGCGTCTGTTTGGAGAACCCCGTGTTGCAGGACCGCAGTGATTATAAGGGTCTCTTCCGCCCACAGCTGCAGTGCGTCAGGCCCAGGCTACTGCCAGGGACGTCTGTGGAGGGGTACAGGGAAGGGAGGGATGTCCGCACATCAGGGAGGCGTGCTGAGAGGCCACCTTGCTCCACGGGATCGCCTGTACTTGTGTGTTCGCTGTGTGCCCCCAGGAAGGGGTTGGCAGTTTCATAAGTGGAGCCCCCTCCCCCCCCCCGCCCCCACCATCGTGAAGCTGTGAATCCAGGCAACGTCCTGGGGACAGCACCTCATCACCAGACCAAGGGGCACTAATAGATGCCATGGAAACAGGCCATCCTCTTTGTTCTAAGAGAGGCGCTCACGGGAAGAAGAGTGGATCAGACAGCTCTGGCCATTCCTGGAAGCAACGGTCGAAACCAAGGCCACCGGGGAAGGGTGTGCCAGTCGTCAGGCTGAGAAAGAGTCTGGCTTCCATAGCTCAGTGGAAGCACCAGGGTTTGGGTGCCAATTTGAATGCCATCCCAGAATGCATTCTCTGGGGTGGGTGCATTCTTCCTGTGACTATTTCCTGAGCTCCTACTGTGTGCCAAGCACGGACAGAGCGCGCCTTGCGGGTACAGTACTGAGTAAGATAAACACAAATCTCTGTCCTCACACAGCTCACGTTCTGGTCCAGGAGGCGAATAATAACATGCGGACGTGAGACACATCATTTGTTAGGTGGTGATAAAAGCTCCAGGGCAAAATGAGGGGAGGAAGGGGATTCGGAGAACCCACAGGGTGGTCGGGACAGGAAGGCCTCTCGAGGAAAGTGAACTGTGAGGGAGACAAGGCGGGAGCCATTCAGATGTCTAGCAGCAGAGGGCTCTGGGCACATGAGCAGCACAAGGCCGGCCTTGGAAGTGCTTGGTGAGTTCGGGCGGCAGGGCTGGGGCAGGGAGGGAGTTGGGGGGAGGGAGGAGATGTGCGGGGGCCAGATCCCACAGGCCTTGGCTTTTGCCCTGGGTGAGACAGGTGACCTTTGGACAGCTTTGAGCAGAGGAGGAGCATGATTTGACCTCTTTGCGAAGGACTCTTCCAGCATCTGTGTGCAGAATGGACTAGGGGCGGGCAAAAACTGAAGACCAGTAGGCGGTTGTAGCAGTAATCCACGGGGCCAGATGGTGGCGGCCCCTGGGACCCCTCCTCGCTAAGCTCCAGATCTTCAGGGTATTGGGGGTGGAACTGGGGCAGAGGGGAGCCCCGTGGGCATCCAACCAGGCCACCTCTGTCCGTCTACGCTGCACCCACCTGGCTCCGTCCAGAGCAGGTGAGCTCCAGACACGGGTGTCCCATGGCCACCCCGCGGCTAAGCGACAGCAAAAGCCAGGTGCCCTGGGCCACATCCTGCCCTTGACTGCTCATGCCTGCCACACCGAGAAGCCACCAGAGGCCGGCCCAAGCATCTACCAGCCTGATCTTTAACCAGAATCTTGACAAGCACCCAGGCAGTAAAACTTTCGTCTCCCTCGGACCCCGAGAGGTGATCAAGTCCAAGGTCCCGTGAGGTGAAATCCTTTCTGCCTCACAGAGCCAGCTGGCTGGGTTGTGCGTGTGTGCGTGTGTGTGTGTGTGTGTGTGTGTGTGTATACGTGTGTGAGCGCGCGCACACAAATGCGCCTGGGGGACGGTGAGAGAACTAGGGAAAATGGTTCACGGTCTTGAGGTGCTTGGGGTAGCAAGAAAGCACCTCCACACCTTCTTCTTTGCATCTATTTTTACCCTCTTAAGAAAACTCATAGCTCTGTGCTTAGCGGCTCCAACGCCTGGCATTAGAACTTGAGTTCGCATTAGTAACAGAAGAATCCAAACTCTTCCACTCTTCATGGTCTCCATCAGTCACCCCTTCCAGACTCCGGGGGGCTTTCTTCAGCCCCCACCCCCCATCGCCGCAGACTGAAGATGTGGCAGATGCTTTCTCTCTGCATCCCTCCTGCCCCCCAACCCTCCAAATGTTGTCCCTGGTGCTGACACCAGCCGTCCTTCCACTTCTGAGAACAGCCTGTGGACCTTCCTCCCGGAGAATCAGCGAGGCCATTCCTGTGAGGGACCCCGGCAGCAGTAGCCCCCTGCCCCCCTCGCTCGGCCAGACGGGACAGGGCTTGCCCGGTGCACGTGCTCCCCCACCCAGCCGGCTGCAGGGCCGGAATCTGACACTCCTGTCAGCTGAAAACCTCACAACATAATCAAGAGGAAAGCCCTGAGCTGGTCAGGAGGGGCAGCCGACAGCATGTCTTTCTCGATCACCAGCAGGCCGAGGTCCGCGTTCTTGCTGACCGTGCACTTGGGACGGTGGGCGCTGGGGCCCAGGGCGTGACTGCAAAGGAGAAACCCAGCCCCTCTGCTCCGCAGGGACAGCTCCCCGGGCCTGGTGTCCTCAGCCACCACTGTGACAGGCCCTGAAGGAAAGCAGGCTCTGAAGCGGGTTGCTTTTCTGATGCTGGCTTTTTGTTGTTGTTGTTAATGAGGGGCCTGCCCTATGGGCAACTTTTGAAAATCAGTCTCCTGCCCCCTTTTCTTCCCGCCTCACCACTGGCGTCCTAATAGCATGAAGGCTTGTTTCCCCCAAATAAGTCCACCGAGACGGGAAAATTAATTTAAACAGACATGTGTCAACCCTGTTTTTTCTTTTTTTAAATTGGGACGAGTAGCGATGTACAGAAATGTACTGCAGAAATCATCATGGAGCGTGAGCACCTCGCTATCTTGATTCTGCCTTCACCTTACAGGAGAGAGAAGTTTCCCCTGGGGCCACTGCTGGCCTGCTCCTCTCTCCTCAGCCTGCTTTCTGTTTGGCAATCACAGATCCCCTAGACCGGGCTTCTAGAAGGCCCCCCAGGTTGTCTGGAAGATCACGCAGGTGCGCGCACGCGGTGCATCAGGGCCATGCGCGCAGATGTGCGCGTGCACACGTGTGCATCTCTAGCCGTCAGCCGAGTCTCAAACCTCCCTTTCGTCTCCGCTCCCATCACCTCCATGTCAAGAAGCGTCTGTTTCTACTACATCACTGCCCCCACCCCGGCCTCAGCCCCAGGGGAGCTGCCGGTCTGGCACAGAGATGGAGCTCAGGGAATATTCATTGAATGACTTTGAGTAGTCCGATAGACGGTAGTGGGGTGAACCCATCAGCACCCCAACACGCGGAGAAACAAAATCACATTCGTCAAATCTGGTCTCCCCTCAGATTCCCCGGTTCCCGGTGGTCCGGCCGTTGCTTTCATCCAGCTCCCCACCTTGGACACCATCACAGCTGGCCTCCCTCTGGCCTCCCCCCACCGCCCGCATGAGAACAAGCTGCCAAAGCGTCCCGGCATCTGATACCTCCTGTGGAAACGGTGCAAAATGGTCTTTGGGTTGTCCCCGCCCATGCTGACTCTGGCTGGGCCTTGTCTCTTGCACCGGTCCAAGAGGCAACAGCAAACCGGACTCAGATAAATGCAGAAGCACCGGGCTTCCAGGCTTGCCCTCTCTCGCTGCTGGGGTCCTTCCGCCACCGTGTGAACACGCCCAGGCTGGCCTCCTGGAGGGCGAGAGACCACGTGGAGAGGGGACCCAGCCAACACGGCTAACCGGGCTGAGACCCCAGCCCCGGGAGTGAAGCCAATCTGGAACCTCCAGTCCTGGCCAGGCCGGTCCAGGCCAGACCTGCCCTACCTGCCCAATCCATCCACAGGACCATGGGCAGGGTTAAGTGGATGTGGCTATAAGTCACTAAGTTACAGCAAAAGCTCACAGATAACACCTGCATTCCATCCTCACAGCCACCGCCTCTTTCCGACTCAGATAAAACGTCTACAGAAAACATAAAACCTTAAATCACGTTTGGTTATATGCTTAGAAGTTGCCTTTACTGAGATGAATCAGATTACGTGAACTCAGGACTATCTCAGAAATGCTAAGTTAAACGGGTCACCAGTACAGCCTAGAAATAACACCGTGCTTGGCACAGAGTGGAGGCCTCAAGAAATACTGGTTGGATCCTGAGCTATTCGAATGCGACTCCCCATTTTAAAGATGAGAGAACAGAGCCCCAAAGAGGTTCTGTGGCTTCCTTCAGTCCTAAAACTGATGGCAGGCCTTCTCTGCAACGTGACACTTGTTATATGAAAAAGGGGGTGTCTGGATGACCCCTGACTCTCCTGGACGGGAAGGGTGGAGTGAGCCTCGGCTGTATACACCATCCACCTATTCAAAGCGGTGGGATCTGTCTTGTTCTTTGGCATTTGCACACAGCAGGTGCTCAATTAAGGTCCAGTGAGCACACGAGTGCAGAAAACTTGCCACGCTAGAGGAAAAGTCCGCAGCTCCTATCTGCAGGGGCCCCTCCCTCCCCTCACACAGAAGCACAGCGAACTACTGCCTTCCCAATGCGCTAGAAAAAGTTGAGACTTGAGTGTTTTCTGGCAAATGCCTAAACGCTGCACATAAAAGGAGTGGCCTCCTCCACGCCCCCGGGGGAGGAAGGCAGAGGCGGCCGAGGGGCCAACATGCATTGACTGCCCTCATTTATTTTACACTTTTCTCGCTCCCTTCCATCAAGGTCAGCCCCCACTTGATTTGCCCCCCTGATCAGGAAGACCGCTTGCTGGGAGAGCAAATCCAGGTGGCAGAACAATCGATGATCTCCATGCCAGACCGAGGACGAGCGAAATGCCACTTTCTCCTCCTCCCTTCTCCAGCGAGGAAAGCTAAAGTCACTTGCACGCAGTCCTGCAGTGGAGGCAGCCAAGAAGAACAAAGCTCTCCGCTCTCCAGCCCAGATGGCTGCCAGGACTTCTCCGGCCCCTTTTCCCGTTCGCCCCACGTGCAAGAACCGCCTCGTTCACAGCTCGTCCCCCACAACCAAGCACGTGCCTGGCATCCGGTAACACGCGTTCAGTGAACGAACAGGCTGTACGCAGAGGTCTCTCGAGTGACCCTCTGAGATCCCACGGTGGCTGCACCACGTAACCAAAACAGAAATGGTGTGAGCTTGAAACAGGAGCCCCTGCGCCAGTTGTTAAGTTATTGTCTCTCAGCTCCAAGTACCCTTTGCCAGGGCTCCCTGTGGGCTCTCCAGCAGGGGGAGCCGCAGAGAGCCTGGTGGGGTGGAGGCTGAGGAGACTCCGGCCTCTCTCTGCTTCCTGTGCCCTTGAGCATCCCCTTAGTAACAGCCCTTCATTAGGGAGCAGCCGCCGCTTCCAGAATCCAGCTGTTTTGCTTTGGGTTTTTCATTTTGTTTTGGGTTTTTTGCAATTCCAGAAGCAGCCTCACTGGGCCGCCTCTCTGACACCCGCACTGGCCAGGGCCGCGTTTCCCCCTCAGGGGTCTGGGTCCCAGCTCTGCGGGGTATCACCTCCAAACCCCTACATTGTGACAACCTCGCCCCTTCCTCTGCTCCGCCTTCCTGGGGAAGGGGGGCGGCTCTGCTTCACTTGCTGTCTTTTCCATCTTCTAATGCCCGTGTGACTGACAGCATCTGTTGAAACAGCGAGCATGTGGCTCTTCTTCTGGCTGAGTCCTGATCGATATGGGAACCAAGGTGTTTCTAGGGGCAACAGCACATTTTGCACTCCCCTAAAAGATCAGAAGTCAGGCACGGTGACCTCTACTTGGTCTAGAGTAAGACCCTCCAAATGAGGCTCTGATTGAACAAAAGACAACACTGCCTCAGGTCTACAGCAAACGGGACACAAACAGCATCTATGGGCCTGACACTCCAGAAATATTCATTGAACAAACGAATGTGCCTGTGGCCGAGGCTGCTATGTGCGCCCCAGGGCCCATCACCTCTTCCGTCTCAAAACACAGCTGGCCTACAGTTCCCAGCCTCCCTTGCAGGTAGGGTGGCCATGTGATCGAGGGCTGGTCAATGACACAGATGTGCAGATGTGATGCGTACCACATCCAGATCTGGCCCACAGACATCTCCCATGGGTGACACTCCCCTGTCGGCCAGATTTAGAGGATCCTACGGTAGACTGCGAGGCACAAGCCCAAGGTGGAGAGGCCTGGTCTCAGAACAGTTGGTGGCAGATCTCCTGCCAAAGTGGGAAATAGGAAACGATAGGACAGAACTGTCAGCGGAGCACATAGTAAATACCTATTGTGTTACGCTGCTGAGGTTTGAGGCCAAGGCCATGAGCCCTGGCCATCCAACTCTGCGGCAGGTGTTGGGTCATGAAGACGGCCAAAGAGGAATTTGGATGATCAGCCGAAGCTCATTTCAACAACTGGAGGAACAGCTCAGAGGGCACAGGCTCCCGACAGCAGGTCCCTGCCCAGCAGGAGAGCACGTAATTATAGAGTCCTTCCATCCAGATAATGGAGACAGCCATTTTTGGGGGCCTCATGTAGGTAAATGTACAGAATGAGTAACCAAATTGACTAGCCCCTGCAGAGACTGTGTTCCTGGGACTCTTCGCAGAACGACACAAGATCATCTGCCCGGGGTGACTTTAGACATTAAACCAAGACGAAGAAAGACTGAGCTAAGTGATTCTTCTTTCAATTAAGAATAAACAAAGTACATTTTATTACAAAAGTAATAATATACGGCCACTGGGAGAATAATTAGAAAACCAGAACACAAGAAAAAGCGCCAAGTTGTACCACTGCACCATCCAGACAAATCATTGTCAAAGGGTTGATAGATTTCCTTCCAGGATTTTTGTCTGGCTTATACATTTTACATGGTTGTGATTATACACAAACAAAGCATCATGGTAAAAAGTGAATTGAAAATGTCAGACTTGGGGTGCCTGGTACTCAGCCAGTACCTTGAACAAGGTACTTTGCCTCTCTGCATCTCCAATTCTTCATCTGTAACCTAGGGACAATGATTCGAATCTCATGCAGCTTGTGGCAAGAAGGAAACCACATCACTCGTGAAAGCACGGAAGACAGCGTTCGCCTGCCTGAGACAAAGCACTCATGAAGGGTTCGCCATTGTTGTAGGCTGTGCACAGAATCACCAATCATGACTGGAAGAAAACAGTAGCTAAGGGTTTCGGATTATACAAGGGGTATTTCCTCATCGCATGCAATTAGGAAAGCGTGGAAAGAAGTCACAAAAAAAGAAACCATGATCTCTGGACTCCCTACAGCTCTCTCTCTCTCTCTTGCACTTTGTCCTCAGGGAGACCCAAACTCAGGGACTCCCAGAATCCAGGCACTTTTGAGCGAAGGAGCCTCTGGTGTCCAAAGAAAAAAGAAGGGGGCCACGAAGAAGGGGGTAAACTCCTGATCTCCGAGTGAAGGCCCCCACATACGAAGATGTGAGGAGAAACCTGACAGGACACCGAGGGCAGTGTAGCCCTTATTTTGACAACAATGGTTATTTGAGTTTCAGGTCTCATAAATACAAAAGAAAAAAATCAAGAACTGCCTAGAGAGCATTTCTGAAGCAGCCTTACTTTCCCCTCGGCACCAGCACTGCGCGAGAGAGGCAGACAACGAACACGTTCCCCTCCACCAGCTCCATCCGCCTCCCCCAGGAAGGGGGACCCACACTTCTTTGTGACGGGAATACGCTCTGACTCCTAAGCAGCATTCAGATTCAGCAGTGATAGCAGCCTCCAAGCTCTAAGCATTTCTTGGTCATGTCCATTTTTCGAGGCATTAGCTTCTGCCTTCCCGTCTTATCAAAGCTTAGGACAATGCGAAGCGTTCATTCCGCAGCCGGATGGGATGGGAATTGCAGGCAGGTAAAGGTCACGTGATCCGACGTGGTGCGGGTGGCCTGAGCTGAGACGGAATGTGCCGCACCCACCCCCGCGACGCTTCAGAAGGTCTGTTACAGGAAGGATAGCGCTGATGTGTGGTTCACACCAGGGCTACTCAAAGTGTGGTCCCTGGAGCAGTACCTGGGGCCTTGTTAGAAGTACGGACCCGTGGCCTCCGAATCTCTGCCGGCGGGGCTAAGAAATCTGCGTTTTCGCCAACTCTCCTGCTGATTCTTATGCACGCTCAAGTTTGAGAAGCACGGGTTTGTACTGCCTTTCCTGGCGGGCCAAGCACTCGTGAGAATATTATTAACAATAATATGTAAGTAATAATAACACCAAGCCTTGGTCAAATACCGCGTGCTAGAAACCGTTAATTATTACTCATCGTCTCCTTTACTCCTCGCAATCCCGCAAGCCCGACACAATTGGAACTCATTTTAGACCAAGAAACTGAGAATCAGAACGATCATGTAGCTTGCCCGAGGTCCTCTAGCCTGGAAGTCCTGGATCCTGAGCTTGAATCCGGGCCGACGGATGCAAAAGCACTATGGATCTCGGCCTACCGCCTCTACCTCTGTGTCTAGCTCTCTCTGGACTCAGGACTTCCTCAAGGAAAAGATCCCCGGGGTCTCACCGTGCTGTACGGCTCCACTTTGTCTGGATGCGGGCATCTGAATAGCGGACGCCTGTGAAGCTGACCCGGGAGGTCACTACTGCTCCGAGTCTTTGGCCTTCGCTTTCGTGACAACCGGGCAGGTTCAAGCGTCTGCGGGCCGCCGCAGTCGAGCTTCTTGGCATAGCCATGCTGGCATGTTGGCACCATCCCTGTTCCTGCAGGTCGGGCAAGTGGCGGAAATGTAAAAACTGCTCCTCGCAACTGGGGAGCAAGCGTGCACGCACACTGAACCCTGGCAGGCCCTCCGCGGGCAGCTTCCAAGGCCCTGGCCGCCGCGCACGACGACGCTGGCGGGGAGCCAGGGCGGAGATCAACTCACGGCAGGCCCGGCTCCGTGACAGATGTCGGGCAACTAGTGGGCGATGAGTGACCTTCCAGGAAGAGGAAGCCCTCCCCGCCGCACCTCTTCTACAGGCTGAGACCCCTCCAGGGTTATTGTTCAATGTTTCCTCTTCTCGCCCGTTCCCAGTGAAACTGGGATTAGAAGCCACTAGACGGAGTTTTCTCCCCCACCCTTGGCATTTCCCTCTCTAAAGTTGTGCTCTACGGAAAGCAGAGAATCCTGAAGGAGGATTCGTGCGTGTGTGAGGCGTGACGTGCCCCATCATCACGGCTGTAAGAGCGTCTCCTGGGTGAGCGCTTACCCACTTGGCTTCAGTAGGTTACCTGGGTCAACTCATTCTACCCACTCCACAACGCCAAGAGGTAGGCGCTGCCACCGTCCCCATTTCACAGATGAGGAATCGAGGCACCGAGAGGTCAAGCGACTTTCCTGAAGTTCAGTGGCACGGCGGGGATTCGAACCCAGACGGTCTGGCGTCAGACTGAGGTGTGAATGTGTCGAAGCCTCTGTAATACGTCAGGTGACCACACAAGGCTTTTCTACGAGGTGTGTAAAATGCTCTAGCGGACAAATCTCTCCATCCTTCCTCCTGGAAGGGAGGTGAACGGGTATTTGTCTTCCATTGTCCTAGCAAGTTGGTAGAGCCTCTTGGGAAATGCCTGGGGTTTTGCCCTGACCAGGGTCAGGGAAGTGAAATTAATTTTCCAAAGCTCTTCAGAGGGTCAACGGTTCATCAAGAGTTAGGTTCCGATTTCCTCATTTCTGTTCCCTTCTACCCACCCCCTCTCCACCAGCCAAATCAGATGCTTGGTACTCTTGGTCCGATCAGTTTCTCTGTCCCTCAGCCTGACCCCAGTCGCCTGCCGTGTAGCCCCAGGGCTCAAGAGCTGTTGCAGCCCAGACCGATTTAGCGCGTCTATCACGTACAACTGCTTCTGCCTTTTCCTGGTGACACATCTCTTCATCCTAAAAAAAACCCAGGTCGAGGCCCAGATTCACCAAGAGACCCCCCGATAGCCCCTATGTCACAGAATTTGTCTCCTCTTCTGCATCCCTGGCTGAGACAACGCATCTATGCGGAAGACCGGGCCCTCAGCAACTCCTCTCTCATGAAGCCGACACCCTAGAGAGGCCACGCAGCCGGGCAGCCACGTGGTGTGAAATTCAACAAACAAACGACACGGTGCGGTGCGCCACGGAGCAGCGGGACTATGGAGAACAACAGAGCAGGGGAGGAGGACGAAGAAGGTCAGTGCTCGTGCCCTGTTTTGAAGGAGGTGGTTGGGAGGGGCCTCGCGGATAAGGCAAGATGTGAGGAGACCTACTGAGGCGTCCGAGCCAAGTGAAAAGTAGGGGGACGGTGCCCGGGCAGAAGGAAGCGCAAGGGCAAAGGCCTCGAGGTGGGATCTTGTTTGAGGAAGCAGCGCGGCTGGGATGCAAGGAGAGTGCAGGAGAAGAGTAGAAGCAGAACCCCGGAGGCGTGCAGGCAGAACCTGGGAGGTGTGCAGGTGCGGGCGGGTGCTGGCCGCACGGGCGTCCATAAAGCTGGGCTAAACAGGAGGCAGGGAGACAGGGCAGCGGCTACACGGGGAGCGACCCCTCGGACAGCCCGAACAGCTGATGGACTCCCAGGAAGAAGAGAAGTGTGCATACCTAAGAGCCAAGAAAAGCGATGGTCTGTGCGTTGCTGAGCACCCAGAAAACGCGCGCCTGGACTCAGAAAGGCCGGCCTCCCTGCCGGCTAAGGGGACCGGCAGGAGCCTGGCCAGAAACCGCCACCGGCGTCGCTCAGTTCTGTGCACCGGCCGTGGCTCCCTGTTCCAGGCGCCACTGTCACATTCTGCCTCGGAGCTGTCTCTGGCCTTGGTAGCCCAGAAGCCCCAAGGGACTCGGGGCCTCTGGGCACGGCCCTCCCCCACGGAGGGGCAGGGATTGCGGGTGCTCCCTCCCCTGCTAGTTCACCCCCTGGGTGGGAGGCTCAGGGTGCCAGCAGCACAGAGCCCCGCGGCCCACTGGCAGCCTGCTCCCGAACACGCCCGCAGTGCCCTGCCCTGCCTCACCTCTCCAGGCCCTGACCACTGAGTCCTCGTCTCACGTCTGCTTTTAGAGGAAGCACACCGGAGACGCCGTGTCCAGGAGAGGCACTTCACTTTTATAGGTCTTGTTTCCTATACTTGAAAAGGAGGGCGTCAGGCTGGGTTAACCAGGAAGCCGCGTTCTGCTCGACCATCCCGCGAGCCCAGGAACCTCACCAGCCCGCATTCGAGAACATGGAACACATCTCCTGGAATGTGCGCCGCAGGGGAAGCTCCTGGACCAGACCCTCCGCCCCCCGCCTCTGCTCTCCCGTCTGTGAAATGGGCAAAGCCCCTCGAGCCTTAGGCGTGCTTTGTCTCAGGGGCCTCCCGGCGGCCGTGCAGGCCCCCTTCCTGTGGATGTGCTGGGAACAGCTTCCCCTTTGTTGGGCCCTCTGATCCCCATCTGCTCAGCAACTGCCCAAATTCAGTTCAGGCGTCGCGTGCCTCCAGCCTCCCGTCGCGTCGCGCATTGTCTCTTAGCAATCACCCCAATCCCCCCAAACAAAGGCTCTCAAATCTGAATAAACCCTCTGACATCAGCCTGGCGGCTCAGGACGCTGAGCAGGACAGTCCCCATGCCCACCTCTTTGAAACCCTTTGGCTCTGCTGACCTTTGTCTAACCCCCCCCCCCCCCCCCCCCCCCCCCCCATCGCAACGCTCTCCTCTGTCCCCGCCAGGCCGGACACTACATTTCCTGGTGGACTAAGCCACTGTGCTGAGCCAACAGGACGCCTCCACTTCTTTGTGACCTGAAGCCTTTCTCTTTTTTTGAAGTTCAGCTTTGTCCTTTTACAGAAATTAACCTTGGTTGGGTCTGATTTGTGAAGCTGACCTCACCAACGTGGTAGCACCAGATAGGACCTTGCGGTGGCTTCTGCCTGGGACGGTCTAGGAAGCATATGGTCTAGAAATTCTTCAGCTACATAATGTACTTCTAACTCCCTTTACCTTCTCCTTATGCAAAGAGAGTCTGTCTCCTTCTAGAGGTAGATGTGCTCCACTTTAAACCTGTAATCACACATGCTTCATCGTTCATCATTCGTTACGTTTGGAATCTAACTGAAAGATCGAGCTCCCATCCCCTCGTGGTACTTGACAGAGCTCGGCTAGTGGGTTTTGCTGTTGTCAAAGCCTAACAGAACGGGCATAACGTCTGCCGGAAACTTCACTTCAAGGTTGACGCCATGTGCCTGCCTGAAAGATACAGGCAAAAGGCCCCATTTTTCCTTCCTTCTTTTGGATTGGTCCTTGTCTCGTTGGACGTGACAAGGGTCTTTGCTTTGCTTCCTATCTGGCAAGTCTCAGCTGCTATTCCAATAAATTTATGACTCACATTTCAATTTATCTCCACAATTCTCCCACTTTATGGAAAATCAAGGTAAGAATTCCCCTAAACTTTCATTCCTGGAAAAATTAAGCTCACTACCCACCAGAGAACCACGGTAGGACGGCCTTCCAATGCCTTTTTAGAATGAAAAAAGAAAATATTTGATGTGCCTTTGAGAAGAAAAGTTCTCAAAGGTTCCATTCAGTGAACAAGAACAAATTGTTGATTTTGTTTTCAACATGTCAGACAGTAGCTAGGTGTGTAACATAATGACACCAATCTTTCCCTCACAGGAACGTATTTTTAGATTTTCTTCAAGGAAAAGCAATATATTGGGCTCTTTGAACCCTTGTATAAGACACAGAGAGGAAAATGGTGGTGGCCCCAGATCACTCCAGGGGTAGAGCAATTATTGGCTCAGGAATAGATCACAAATCTGACTCTGCCTGAGACAGAACAAATCTTCCAGAACTTTTCTCCTCTCTTGTTCTATACTATATATGAGGGTCTCTGACAAGGTAGAGATAACCAGAGACACCGTTACCCAAGAACGAATCTGCGCTAAGAAAGAGCCAATGCTTTCAGAGCATGTATATGTCTACAGGCAAGCTTTTAAAGTTCCTCACTGACTACAAAGGCAAATGAATGAAGGAGGAAATGTGCCAAGGAGCTTAAGGAAGCAGAGGGACTAAGTTAAATGCTCCCATCTTTAACTTAACAAGGAGGCAAGTCTGTGGTTATTTCTGACATCACAGAATCTACTCAAGAGTCATCGATGAACAGCCTCCTCAACTGAAATATACCAAAGTGGGTGTTACTCCATGTGTAAAGTTCCTTTTTTGAAAGTTTATTTATTTTTCAGAGAGCGAGCGAGCGAGAGAGTGAGCGTGCAAGCATGAGCAGGGGAGGGGTGGGGATAGGGGCAGAGGATCCAAAATGGGTTCTGTACTGACAGCAGAGAGCCCGATGCAGGGCTCGAACTTATGAGCCGTGAGATCATGCCCTGAGCTGAAGTCAAATGCCTAGCCGACTGAGCCACCCACGCACCCCTCCCCCGATGACTAAAATCCTTGATGATAAAGTAATCACAGAATGTCAAAGCTAGGAAAGACTTCAGAAATGTTCTGGTAGAGGTTCTTGACCAGGGATGATGCTGCCTCCTACGGGCATATGGCGGCGTAGGGGGAGTTTTTTGTTTCACCATGACTAGGGGAGGATACCCCTCGCTGGTTTTAGTGGGCGTGGCCAGAGATGCTAGATGATTTGGAATTCCCAGTTCATCTCACAGAAGTCATTGTCCCACCCACACAGCCTACTGCACCCCAGCTGAAGCAGCCCATGACCCTCATTTTACAGAAGAGGAGAGATCTCAAGAAATGAAGTTAACCGCCCAAGGCCAGAGACGATGATGGTGCTGGGTCGGTAGCCCAGGTTTCATATTGTACTTCAGTAAATGAGATCATCGTTTTTTTTTTTTTTTTTTAGGGACACTCAGAAATGTTGCCGTAGGATGGATTCCTCCCAAGGCTGGTCCTGAGACAAAGATTCAAGTGTAAGGAGTGTATATGGGAAGCACAGGAACAGAGTGGGTAAGTGAGACAGGGAAGGGAAAGCAGTCCTAAAGGGAAGGTTATCAAACAGGTTCCCACCATGGGTCACAGGAGTTCAATCATGCCGGGAGACTCTAGGGGATAATGTAAAACACAGCTCAGAGCTGTCCCATCTGAGGGGTGAGGAAGCTGGGGTATTAATCCTCCAATTTCATTCTTCATTGCCTGAAGCCTCTAGCGAGAACATTCATTCCCAAGCACTTTGGGCCTGCCCTGCCCGCAGGCTGAGAAAAAAACTCTCAGACCAAGAAGGTAGCTACTGGGAGCAGGACGCTGTCCAGGTACACATGGGAACGTGAATGTCAAGAGCACACAGGTAGGCATCAGGAGCAGCTGTCAGAGATGCAAAGACCCACACTGAATGGTGAGTCCAGTCACGCATTCAGTTCATGAATCAAACACCCTGGGCTTGTAGAAATTGCTGGAAATTATTTTTAAATACTTATCTTTATGCTTGGAACCATTTATGCCATTCAGTTTTGGACCCCCCCCCCCTCCAAAGCAGAGTTGTCCCTCATGAAGCCACAGGCCCTGGGGAGTTGCCATTTACAGGGCCGCCAGACCCACAGATGCACTTTTTATTCCTCTCTTTGAAGCGGTTGCTGCTTTCCCAGCCCTAGTCCCTAACTTTCAAAACAGGAGAGCTCAAACAACCCCAACTCCACCAAAGGCCACCAAGGTCTCTAACCACGCTGGTTTCTGAGGGTGTGTGCAGGGTGAGCAAAGGTAGTGATGGGCCTGGGAGAAGAAAGGCGTGGCATCACTTCCCAGAATCCAGTGTTCTGGGCACCACCAGCCACACCGGCCTCCTCGCCACCTTCTTCGGGCCGCATTCTCTAAGGTGCTGCCACTGAAACGTACAATTTTCCGCCCCTGACATCAGGTCGTGTTGCCAACCCTCTGAGTTCCTTCCAAAGACCCATCAGCTGCCAGGGCATCATGAGTGTAACCTGGGAAAAGTGTGTTAACGTAGGGGGAGACACACACACACACACACACACACACAGAATGACCTTTCAGCCTGCAGACTCTGAAGAAGCCTTTCTTTCTCTCAGTAGGTGAGAGAAATCATCATCAAAGGAAGAACACGGTGAAATATCACACTCATAGACTCCCTTAATTTGGCTTTGTAATTAACTGTGTTAAGTGCTGACAAGACTTTTGCACAAATGCATATTAACGGGAAGAGAGGGCAAACCGACAACCTATTGGACGCTTTTGTATTTACGTCCTGTAATCTTCAAAATGGCCCTCAGAATAGGCATTACTACTAACCCCATTGTACGGGCCACAAAACAAGATGGAGAGAGGCCTGCCCAAGGTCACGGAAGCCAAGGGACTACATCGGTGCCCACCTTCCTAGGGGGAGTCAGCCTTGTGTGCTCAGTACTCGGAAGTGATGACTCCCTGGTTGCTTGAAACATGTTTTTTTAAACCCATAACTTAAAAGACAATAGCCTTATAAAAAAAGGTTGTCGAAAACTATGCAAAGGACTTAAGAGTAATAAACCGTCTAACCACACGCGCTCATGCACTTGAGAAGATTCCATATAAAGCCACTGTCAATGACCTTCCCTTTTGCAAGAGCTTTGACCTGCCCACATTTCTTCGATGCCCCAGCACTCCAGCGTGCCGGGGAGGGCAGACGTCTGCCAGCAACTTAAGAGGCCATTTGGCGATGGTTGTTGTTCATTATAGAAAATTCCACACAGGTCTTTGGTAGGCACTGCTCCGCAGGCCCGATACTCGTGGTACCAGGAGATTCCGCATCTCTACATTACAGGCCTCGTGCCAGGTGCAGTTCTATGGGTAGGTAAATGATTCCCATTTCACAGATGAGGAAACTGCGTCTCAGGGAGGTCAGACAAGTGCCCGAGTTGTGCACCAGTGAGCGGCAGGGACAGGATTCGATCCTAGGCGAGCAGTCTGTTTACCCTAGCCCCCAGCTCCAGCCCCAGCGCCTTCCTTGGGCTGGGCTCTTCCCAACAAGGCTGACATTTTCACTGAAGTACCCAAATCTCACCTCTTCCTTGGAGACAGTCTACAAAAATCGCCTCATGGTAACGTCTCATGCTCTCTGAAGCAAGGTGAGGGGACAGCAGCTCAAAGCACACTTCTGGTGCCGCCCGCCTGCCTGCCTTCCTTCCTTCCTTCCTTCCTTCCATACTGTTACTGAATCCTCCTTCCTGCTACTCAACTCTCCCGGGGCTGTGCTGTCTGCCTCCTGTCCCCTCAAGGGCAGAAACTGCATCATTTCATGTCTGTTTCCTGGGGCTCCAGCACCGAGCGGCACATCATCAGGGCTGAAGAAGTGTGCCTGGATGGATTGATTAATTTACATAGAAATGGCTTCCGCTTTGTCCTAATTAAAGCCAGAGCAAAGAAGCCTTCCTGACCTCCAGGGCTGATTCATGCTACCAATTATGGAGACATTCCGAGCCGAATTCTTATATATTTAAGACAATTTTGAAAAGGCAATTGTTAAAGGTTTGGAAGGGAGTCAGCTTTTGTGTTTTCCAGTTTTCCAGTATATAGGAGACCCCCAATTCCCCACACGCCCTACATGAGGCGGATGGTCCACCCAAGTATTTATTGGGTACATTCTAGATGCCAGCTCCCGAGGACACGGGGATCAACACACATGAATCAGGTCCCTGCTCCATGGATGACACGGTCCAGGAGAAGAGACACACGATGATTCAACCATCACAGTTTGTGTAAGTGCCAAGGGCAGAAAGCACTGCTAAAATAAGAAAGCGGATCTCTAACAAAGGAACGTCACCAGTTAGGGAGGGGTCAGAACAGACCTCCCTGGGAAGGCTGAGGAGTCATCTGAGGGCAGGAATCAGGTCTGGTGAGGGTGGGGAGAGCGTTCGGCTGGTGCAGAAGCCCTGTGGGGACCTGAGAGTAGGCGGTGTGGTTAGAGCGGAGCGCAGAGCAGGTGAGGGCGGCAGGGAGGAAGACACGGTGGGCTGGGCCCACCCACAGCGTCTCCGGGGCCAAGCTCAGGATTGTAGACTAAGATTAGTGGGTAACATCCCCATTTCACGGATGAGGAAATAGACACGCAGAGACGTCAAGTGACTTGCCCCGAATTAAGCGGCAGGGTTGGGATTCAAACGCAGACAGTCTGGCTTCAAAGCAAGGTGTGAAGGTATTGGAGGCTCTGTGATACATCAGGTGGCCGCACAGGGCTCTTGTACGAGATGTGTAAAATGCTTCCGTGGACAAATCTCTGGAGGGGGACTGCAGCGGTATAAGGCAATCATTAGCCATTGAAAGGGCTGGAGCTGTGGGGGGAAGGGGTGGCAGTGGGGAGCCTGGGGCTGGAGGGTGGAAAACAGAAGAGGAAGTCGATGGGGCTACCGGGAAAGCCCTGCCGGGACACCTGCCGGAGGAGACAGGCTGGGACCCCAGCGGCCCAGCAGCAGAGGTCAGGGCGAAGGAGACTCAGGAGGTGAAATGAATGAACTGGGTCAAAGAGTGGGTGGGGTGAGGAAGAGGGAGGCCTGCAGGGAGCTTCAGGTCTCTAGGAGCTGCTGGAGGGGAGGGGAGGGGAGGGGAGCACAGAGGGGCCTGTCCCCCACCCCTGGGCGGGCGGGGGGGGGGGGGGGGCGGGTCTGGCTTCACTGGCAGGAAGTGCAGAGCTTCTTAAGGAGGAGAGACTGGCCTGGGGGGCAGCAAGCGAGGGGCCAGGGAGGGGAGGCAGGCTAGTGTGAAAGATTCACAGGTGGGAGACAGGAAATACGAGCTGTTGGAGGGACTGGGGATCTCCAAGTGGGGCCCTCGCCCCCCAGCATCGCCAGGGGACTCATTAGAACCGCGGATTCTCAAACGCTGTGTTGTCTGGTTGAAATCTGCTCAGAGAGCGGAACTTAAAGGTGCTCACACAAGAAGAAAAGGGAAACATGTGAGGTGATGACCATGGTCATTTACTCGGTGGTGGGAACCCCTTCACAGTGTACCTGTGTATCAAACCATCACGGTACATGCTTTAAATACGTGACAATTTTATCTGTCGATGAGACCTCAATAAAGCTGAAAAAAATCAACGAACGAATGCAACATCTCTGGCCTCGCCTAGACCTGACGGACCTGAGGGCAGGGCCTAGCAATCTGTGTTTTTAGCATGGTTGCTAAAGCAGGTGGCCCGGATGGACACTCGAGTTTGAGAACCACTGCCCTGGATCAGGGCTTCTCGAACATTCATGCGCATATGAATCCCCAGGGGATCGTGTTCCATGGCAAATTCTGACTCCCTCGGTCAGGGATGAAGCCCAAGATTGCACCTTTCCAACCAGTTCCCGGGAAGATGATGCTTCTATAGCCAGGACGATACCTTGAGTAGCAAGGGTCTAAGAGTTTAAGGACCTCTCCAGAAACCTGAAAAATGTCATGCTCCTTAACCAAATTTCTTCCAGAGAAAGCCCAGTACAGGCCCCTCACCGAGCAGGGCTGGAAACCTAGTGAGCAAACAAAAAACCTAAACCACCCCATCCAACAGCCTGGCTGGAGAGGAGAGATTTGAATCCAAGGACCACTGAGCGTGTTCGCTGAAACTCACTTTCAAGTTCTCCTCGAGCCCGTTTTTAAATTATTAGCTCCTTTAAGAGGGGAGCTTTATTACCCCGAACTGGGAGGCACTGCAAAGAAAGCATCTTTGTTCTTTCTGTGGCCCAGAAACAGAGGGGATGAAGCTCCCCCAGCTGCCACCGAAGAGCCAGAAGCTGCAAGGATGAAAGGCACAGGTCAACAGGGGCCACCAAAGAGGGAAACAAACAAACAGCAGAAGTAAACAGGATGCAGTTGGGTTTTAGCTGACCTCCAGTCCTATGGACTCCATACCATCATCTCCCAAACAAGAAATCTCGTGAGAACAAAACTTACAAGCTCTCTGGGGACGAATCAAATCCTGATGAGAATGCCCCCACCCCCCATGCTTTTTAAGAGCTACTGTGAGCTGATTTTTTTAAGGACAATGTGCGAAGTGGCAAGAAGTGAATAAATAATTCAAAGACTCTGAGTTGGAGTCTGTATGGACCCTGGGCAGCTTGGGTTCATTTCGGTTTTACGCTGCTTGTCTGCACTGGGAATGTGCAGGGAGCAAATTTTTTCCCCTAGAAAAACAGCGCGTCAGCTCTCTTTGCCGGCTCAGTAACACTAAAGGCATTGCAGCGTTAGCCAAACTGAAGCCAAATGAAGTCATCCACTGCATGTGACACTTCCTTGTCCCCCGACTGCTCTGCATTTCTCCTTTGATCGCTCTTCCTAAGTGTGCCTGTGTTTTCCTGTGTTTCTTATACGTACAACACATCGGCTTCTCGCTAGCGATTTTTAGCTTCTGACACACAATAAAAGCATCCGTTTCCAGCTCAGCCAGGCCTTCTGTTCGCAGTGTTTTCCCTAGAAGATACGACGTTTTCTAATTAAATAACTCACGGAGCAGCAGGAAGGAAATGTGTGGAAATCAGAGCAGCATCTCGGCTTACGTGGCACCCTTCCTGACAAGCGCCCGTGGTAGTTGACGGGCTCCAGAAGGACGAGCTGGGTTCCCTTCCTGAAGAAAGAAGGGGGGATGGAGAGATGGAGGCAGACGGGGGGGGGAAAAAGGAGGGAAAGAGAACCCTGCTAGTCAGTGTGGGTTCAGAAAGAATGTCTGATCAGGGCGGGGCGAGGCACTGTGCTGGGCAGCGAAGTCTTCACAGGGGAAATGCAGGGGAGGGGGCGGCGGGGAGAGGCTCCTGGGGAGGCAAGGAAGAGACACAGGGAGAGGGAGAGGGGGCAGAGAGAGAAGGGAACGTGGAGGGGGACAGAAGAGGCCTCTGGGACACCTCATTCAGCCCAGGCCCTTCCCCAGGAAGATGCACAGAAAGCTAAGGTCCTTGTTCCGCTGGCTCTAGAGAACAGGTCTGCCTCAGCATCTTGGGGTGGCTCTCGAGACTTCTCCGTCTAGCGCAGGGAGACGCGGGGAAGATGGGCAGAGCTGCAGACCACCGCTCACACTGCAGACAGGGACTCTACCTCCCACAATTCCTTTACCCGGAGGGAGCGGACAGGAAGAACCACACTGGGCATGGAGAGAGCACGGTGGCTTGAGAGGGCGGGCAAGCCCAAGCCGCCAGCGTCTCTCTCTTGGGTTGTTGCCGTGAACCCCCCCCCCCCCAACGTTTCCCCCCCTTGGGGCCCGGCCCCCCCGGGGGCCCCTCCCCCCCAGGGGCACCGCCCCCCCCCCCCCCCCGTTAGGACGCATGGCAGTCCCTGCCCCAGAGCTACCGCTGGTCCTTCTGGCTCACAGGCAATACCCAAGCCCCTGACTGGCCTCTGAGGGCCTGTGGTGTGCTTTGTCCCCACGGCCCCTCACCTGTCCTCCGTCTTCTCCTGTATCCCGCCCCTCATTCACTCCTCTCCAGCCCCGCCAGCCTCCTTGCTGCTCCTGAAACCAAGCAGGACCCCACCTCAGGGCCTTTGCCCCGACTCTTGTGTCTGCTGGAATGCTCTCCCCCAGAGAGACGCATGGGGCTGGCTCCTCAACCTCACCGGGTCTCTGCTCAAAGGTCACCTCCTCTGAGAGGCCTCCTTTACCCCTTCCCACCACATTCCATCCCCTTACACAGCTCCGTTCGTCTCTACAGCACTCATCACGGCCTGGCATCTCACCAGCCGTCGGCATCTATTCTCTCCCACGAGGATGCCAATGTCACTGGGGCAGAGGGTCTGATGGCTATGTTCCCCACCACCTCTCTAATGCCCACAACCACACCTCACACACAGCAGGCACTCGGCAGGTGTTGCTGCGTGTTTAACGAAATGATCCTAGGAGAGAAGAAGAAGAAAGAGCCAGAAGGAAATATCTTGGGAATGGCCACCTTATAGACAATATTCCTGCAGGGCTGCTATCAGGAAAGGTGTGACTTGTGGGGCCCCTGGGTGGCTCAGTCGGTTAAGCGTCCGGCTTCAGCTTCACCATCTCGCAGTTTGTGAGTTCGAGCCCCGTGTGGGGCTCTGTGCTAACAGTTAGGAGCCAGGAACCTGCTTCAGATTCTGTGTCTCCCTCTCTCTGCTCCTCCCCTGCTTGTGCTCGCTCTCTCTCTCAAAAATAAATACACATTAAAAAAAATTTTTTTTTAAAAAAGGAAACGTGTGACTTATGAAGGAGGTACGGCCACTTCGAGGTCTCAGCTCTGACACCGCCTAGGAATACATAGGCCAGCCTGCCACCTTTCCCTGCCCATCGGTCCGCTGTCAGTCTGGTGTTGGTGACAGTGTACTGTGCTTATGAAAAAGGATGGTGGCCCCGGGCTGTCTAACTTTCCCAAATGACAGATCTGGAACATTCTGAGGAGCCCACGTATGTATAAATATTGAGAAATGGGGGCATTTCCAGTGTAATATATATTCACAGGGGTTGCCTTGAAGTGTGGGTCTTTTTTCTTCCCTTTTTTTTTTTAAGCCAGCAATCCTACCCTAAAGCCACACAAGAAGAGTCTTTGAAGAAGGGGCGAGGTAGTCGGCACCCTCAGAGAGGACCCGGCTCCTGGGAGAAGAGTCAGAGATTAGCCACCATGAAGCTCCCTGCGGGCAAAGCCGCCCAGATGCCACCCAAAGCGACCCAGAGCCAGGAGTTCTGTTACGAACTCTTAGGGGGAACACGACCCAGCTGTTCACAGGTACCTAAGGATTTGTGTGTCAGTAGCACCCTGAAGCAAAAATTCTCTCCTTCTGCGGGTCTTGGTTACTGAAAGGCAGGAATGATGTAACCAATCCTGGACTGGACAGGAGAACAGTCCTCTCCAGGAAGGACGGAAGGAGGAGCCGCATTGCAAGTGAGGGCAGAATCACCCCTCCGGGGAGGGCCATGGCCTTGGACAGAAACCACAGAGAACAGGAGGAAACAGTAGAAGGAACAAGCCACCAGGCACCAATTAACTTGGGGGCGGGGCCGGAGAAGGAAAGAGAGGAAGGGAAGAAGTGAGCAGGCTTCGGGCAAGAATTCAAATGCAAGTTCAACTTGCAGCTAAGACCAGGGGGTAGAGTCTTCCGACCAAGGAACTCACGAGGCCTGTGGGTCCCTTTAAGGTAGCAGGCCAAAGGGGCAGGGAAGCCTCGTAAAACGGGAGTGTCTCGTGGCTCCACCGATAATCTTATCAAACTCACTTTACGAATTCAAAGCAGTAAAAAGTCCACATGCCTCCAACGCTCCTCCCTTTCAACTTAAAGACTAACAAAACTTTGCGTCAACACATAGGAGCCTGGAGTGATTAAAGCCTAAGGGAGCGCTCCCTCTATTGTGTCTGCTTTTAATCCTCAGAGAATTTTTCTTCCAGACGCACATACAAACAGTTTGGGAGTTGCTTATGCTAACTGCGGAGGGGTGTGGGCAGGGAAGGGAGTGGGAGCCGCAAGACCAGGAAGGAAAGTGAATGGGGAACCAAACGCAAAGACAGGGGCCCGGGGCAAGTGTCTCTCCCAGCCTGGAGTCAAGAGCTGGCAGAACTCAAGGGCACTTGGCAGCGGTCAGTGGATTGCTCCCCAGGGGCCTGGAAGGGGCAGACACAGGGAAGCAGGCAGGGCCCTCCCTCCCTTAGCATTCAGGAGCCAAATCAGTCACTGGAAAGTTAAGGGCTGCCTTTATCATATAACAAAGGGCTCCGCCGAGCGCCTCGAAGGCCCCAACGCACTTAATAAAGGCTAACTAAATAAACAAAGAAAAAGCCTTGAGAAAATACAACGCTTCACACCTGGGTACCCGCTTTATTACAGACTCCGCTTTAGCAATAACCCACCAAGCTCTGACCTTACATCAGGAACAAGGCAAACACAGTGAACTGGGCAGAGAAGGTAAAACTGGACAGACCCTCTGGCCTCCAGCCCCAGAGAGGAAAACGTCGAAAATGCCTGGTTGGCACGCAAACGGTCTCCGCAATGTATTCAATTTCCATTTCGTGACTGTACCTGAAGCTTGGTTCACTGGACTGTCAAGTTCCTCCTCAGCTTCTAAGTAAGGTAAGGGACTTTTCAGGTGACATACCCATTCGTGAGCATAACAGCATCGACATTCATAGAGCTTACCGAGTGCTTTATGTGGATTAACTCATTAAATCCAAAACGGAGGTGTTTTTTTAAGAACTTCCGTAATTATAAACTATCTGTATCTAATTTTCCTCCTCCCCTAGAAATTCTCCCACATCCAGAAATGTGAATAAAAACAACAGCCAGTCGGGTATTTAGGTGGTCTCTGTGCTAGATTATGGAAATGGCCCCAATCACTCCCCTCCTGATACGTCCACCCATTTGCAATGAGGCCTTGCCCTCCCAGCAAGAGATAGAGTCTGTTTACCTCTCCACCTTGGGAGCTAGGCTTGGTCACGTGACTTGCTTTGGCCAATACACCGCAGCGGAAGTTTCTCCCATCGGACGAGTTCTATACCTGGATCTCACGCTTCTACTCACGCGCTCGGCATTCCGTGACCACCGTGCGACCAGTCCAGGCTAGCCTGCTGGGGGCGATGGAGCTCTTCTAGAACAGATCCTCCGATAAGGCCAACCCAGATCAGCCGGTCCCCAGCCGACCTACCAGTTCACTGCGGCTGCTGCAGGGCCCAGGCAAGATGGGAGCTGGGCCGGCTCAACCACGGACCACATATAAATGTCCTGTTCTCAGACACTAAGCGCCAGGGTGGCTCATTGCCCAGCAAAGGAGTGCCATTCCGGGCACCGGCTGCTCTCTTTCACCTTGTGATTCTCCAAGACGGAGTCAGCCTTTGCCAAGTCTCTGAAACTTTCTCAACCACAAACTTACTCTGTCTTTCCCCTTTTCTCTGCTCTCTCTCCTCACATTCCAGGACGCACATGCACTTAGGGAAAGACTGTTCCAGATCGCACATCACAGGAGTAACTAGCATTTGTTCATTTGTAGGTTGGCTTTTCCTTCATGTCCACTTACATTTCTCACTGCTGTTCTGAAAACAGTTACCTTAATGGGACCTGGAACCACCAGTGTTAGAATAACCTAGAAGAGCCGCGAAACCTCTCCAGCAGTCCCCGCCATTCCTTTGGTCCTACTGTGGGCTGTAGAGAACTGCTTGAAAAGACACAAATCAAGACCAGGAACTTAACATTCCAGCCCCAGTAAAACAACTATCAGAGGTTCCCCCCCCCCCCCCGAGAAACCCCTTCCGCACATCAGTCCATGGCTGCGAAAACCAGGCCCAAGTGAACTGGCTAGAAACTGGTTAAGGATTCGCTTTGAATCAAATCAATAGAAAACCAAAAACTCCAAGTAATGCCATTCACAACATGAAATTCATGGTTTACCTAATTCATCTGCTTCCAATAGCTGGTTTTCCTTTTCAGTCCAGCCATCCTCCTCAGGGTTCAACCAGTGTCTCTAATTCCCCCCTTCCTCTGGAGCACGGTTCAGATGGTGAGAAGGTATTACCAATACTCTCAGCATGATCAACTTTCTGTGTACAAGATCCAAGTTCGCTTTTTCCAGGAGATGCCAGTAAAACAAATTGCAACATATGTGACCAAAATCCCATCTTTTTTGTCAAGCATTTAAAAGGTTATTCCCACTTATACAATGATATTTGTCAATTGGTTCTCAAACTGGGGAGAAAAAGAGGTTATTCGAAAGTCATCCGGTCAGCCTACAACACGTATTTCCAAAACGAGTTACTACGCGTGTCAAGACGCACGCCCGACAGCCGAGGACAGCTTTGCAAGAGCCATCAGTCAGGTTCAAGGAGGCTATCAACACCCTTTCTCCGTGTGAGCTCAGCTACCAACCTCATCAGGGCGGATGTGCCTTCCCGCCCAATCACAGGCTATTATGGACTCACAAATATAGAAGGTATGATGCATGCAGCCATCAGAGTGAACATTATTCAAGCAAGCATCATCAGCGAGCGCTACAACTGGGTGGGGAAAGAGACCACCTGAAGCGAGGGATCAAAGCTGACATCACCAATAGGGGGCAAATGGACATCTGTCCTTCCTGATAAGGCCCCCAGAGAAGGACAAATCCCTTACATCACTTACAAGTATTCCCACCAAGGACACATAGATCTGAATCGAAACAGGAGGAACCATCAGAGAAACCGAGATTAGGGGGCATTCTCTGACTGGCCAGCTTTCTTCAAAAATGCCAAGGTCATAAAAGACAAAGGAAGGCTTATAAACTGTTCTGAAGTAAAAGAAACTACAGAGACAAGTAAAAGCAGTGTGGGATCCAGGGCTAGCTTGCGAATCATAAGGCAACTGTCACAAAGGGCGTTATTAGGACAAAGTTGGGATATGGACTATGGCTTAGATAAAAGTATTCAATCAATGCTACGTTTCCGGAGTGTGAGATCTGTTTGCAGTCACGTAAGGGCATATTCTCGTTCTTGGAAAATACAAGGGGTACAGGGAGTTTGGCGTGTATATCTATGCATGTGTGTGGGGTGTGTGTGTACCCAAACATGCATGTAGAGAGAGAGAGAAGACATAAAACAGTGTATGCAGGCGTTCTTTGTGTTATCCATGCCGCTTTCCCGGAAGTGTGGATTATGTCAAAATAAAAAGTAAAACAGACAAACAACATCATAAACACGCAGGGCTGCCGGTGGCGGGGCGTGGCCAGGCCAGACCCATAGAGAGGGTGACCAGGGAGCAGGCTCCCTTCCCAGCTACCTTCTACAGCACTTTCCAGAGCCTTCCCCCAGAAAGGACCCCCTGTCAGCCTCTTCTGAGATGGAGCCGTTGTGACCACAGGCCCCTGGCACTCCGGGACACCCTGTGTCTTGAAAATCAGGAAACTGAAACCACTCCAGGCCACAGTTCAATTCTATTTGAACATTTTCTTCCTGTGGGTTTTCCATTGTGGTGGTTGGAGACTGCATAGTTCCTTTGCTGGCACCATCATGAGAGAGACAACACTGTGTTTTTGCTGAGGCACGAGGGGGCCTGGGGAGCCGACAGAGAGACGGGAGGGAAGTCACAGGTTCCAAGGTGATCCCTTGGGAGTGTTGGATGGTGCCCTATCTTGACTGCCTTCTATGTTCCTTGGAAAGATCCACTGAGGTCAGCCCATCTGGAGTAACTTGTCCCCCTCCCTGGCTCTGCCTCTGGACTGTCAGGGGCCTCAGGGTATGTGTCATGGCTGCCCTGGACCTCAGTTTCCTCATCCGCTCAGTGGGGATAAGTGTGGGCCCTGCCATTTGTGGTCGGGGTGGGCTCTGGAAGGACATCCCCGGCAGGAGAGTCAGGTCTCTGTCTCTCAAGTGCCACCTGCCGCCGAGTCTCCTCCTTGCCGTTGTGCCTGCCCAGTCACGTGACCGGGTTGCTACCTCAGTTCCCTTTCTGGCACTCCTGCCTTGTGCCAGGGCCAGGGTCCCGCCAGGCCCAGAGACGCAGCCGGATGGTGCTCCAGCTCTTGCCCGGCTCCCAGCAGATTTACCAGGCATGGTGTGGTGCCTGCTGTTCTCTCTCCTCACCGGAGCCCGCCTCTGTGAGTACACCGGCCACACTCACGGTGCTCAGACGCAGCAGGAGAAACATCCACCATAACTCGTACGAGGGGGCGCCTCACGTCCCCACCCGCAGCTACTGCCGATCGAGTTGCTGGGTTCTCACCTAACTGTGAGAGGAGTCATTTTAAGAAAGGGAAAGAAAGATGTGGGGACAGTGTCACAAGATGGCCAGGAGCCAAAGTCAGAAGTTAACATCCGGGCCCCTGAACCAACACGTGGTGAAGAAAGTCTCCCTGCTACAGCCGTGCTCACATGTGCTTGGAGTCCGGCCCGATCAGGAATGCAGTCCAGGTTTTCCAGACGGCAGCACCGGAAACTTCAGAGGCAGCTGCCACACCCTGGCGGTGCAGGGCCTGAAAGCTGGACCACAGAGGGCTCTGGGCTGCTTCTGGAGACTTCCGGCAACCATTCGAGCGGCGGAGGAATGGGGGGCCTGGCGCAGAGCCTCGCACCCACCCTCCAAATAGGGTCCTTTCAGAGGCTGTGGCACCCACCAGGCCAAACCAACCAGAAACAGCCAAGGCCAGATCACTCACACGGCGGCTCCCCTCCATGGCCCACACATGCGGCGTGACAGCCCTGCACCTGGAGGAAGCCATTTCTCTGAGGCCACACGTGAGGGCTTGCTCCAGGCGACTCGAGCCAAAGTGAAGTATCTGGAAGAATGACCTTAAAATGCCACAGAGAATAGTGGACTCTGCCTCCTGAGTGGCTCAGGGCCCGTCTGTCTCCATCCTCCAAGCCTGGGCCTCACTCCACGGCCCCCGGCGAGCAGAGGCCGAGGTGTCCTGGCTTTGATGAAACCCAGCTATGGGCTGAGCATACAGGCTGCTTCCTCTGCCAAACCAAAACGCAGCAGCGAAGCAATTACCCAGAGAATTGGAGCTACACCCTGATTCGTCAAGGCCATTCAGCAAAATGGAGACCATTTCTTAATTTTCCACTTTGCTTCAGCTATGGCGACCTGGCCTTAGCCAGCTGGGTATTTAAAATGAAGCACCAGCAGATACAAATACATTTGGTTTCACAAATGAATGAAGAAAGAAATGAAGCCAGCAAAAGTACCATCGCTTCCAAAAAAGCACTCTTGGAAATCCAGAATGCTTCAGAATGCATATTTGCCAGGTACGGGCAAGCGGACAGTGAGCAGGGGGCCGAGGAAGAATGTACTAGAGATTTCCTCAGTGGCAAACACGCAGAGAAATGGAAGAACCCGGTTTAATTTTGCAGGGTCTCATGGGTCATACGTGACAAGGATACGAGTCTCAAACAGATCCCCTACGACCCTGCCATCCTTCCAGAAGACATCACGGAGCACACGCCAGCTCTTGCTGAAATGCAGACTGTGATTCTGTCTTTCTAGGGTAGGGTGGAATGCGTCCCGAGCGATGCTGCCGCTGCTGGTTCCACGGGCCCCGCTTTGAGAAAGGAGATTCTATAATACACCCGCAAATGAAGGGGAGCAGGGCTGCGGACAGGCCCCCGTGCAAGCGAACTAAAGCGCTCTCTACTTCCAGTCTCTCCCCCGTCTTGAAAGCCAGCTTTCAGTTACGAAAGAGGGGTCATCCCAGCAAAATCCCATCCCATCAGTGAGGGCGTTACTCAGGAGGGATGGCCAGGCGATTCTGCTTCCCAGTTGTTCTTAGGAAAATTCCGTTTACAAATTACTAATTCCCTTCCACCCACCCTCTCGCTCTCTTCCCCTACGCTCCTCTCAACAGTGACTGGAGGACGCTCTACAACCAGCCCAGCTGGACGGCCACAACTCTAGAAGCAATTCCTAAAAGGGCTAAAGTGTCCCGGGTGCAGCAACTCTGCTTTCTGTCTAAACAGAATGTGAACAATCCAAGCTATCCTCTGAGCCAGCCCCAAATCCCTCAAGAGCTGGCTTTCTTGGCAGTCAGTGACACGGTCACTGTCTGGGCTTTCATTATCCACTCTCAGATCTTAATCATTCGGAGACATTCCTATTTTCCATGTTTGGCAGGGGGGGGGGGGACCAAAAATGGAAAAAAAATACTTTTCCCATCAAAACCCCGCAGAAATCAGAATTTACAGAAATGGCATTTTTACTGGTCATCTGGTCTAATCCTTCAGGGACCCTTGCACAATTGTTCCCTAGGGTGGATTCAATGGGTGCAGCCAAGTTTTAAATGCCTACAAGGATGAGATTTCCCATAAATTCACAACTGTCAAATGGAACGCACTCTCTGATGTGTGTGTCATACGCAAAGAATTAGGAATACTCAGGAAATAGTTCCTGGAAACAGAAACGTAAGTCTTGACATTTGCTCATTAAATTATTCAAAACTCCACAACCAAAACCGGGACAGGGGGAGTCTTATCTCAGGAATTGCGAGACTGAGAGGCCAGGCCCCGCCTGCTTATTTCAAGATAACCAGGGACAATGGCAGGTATTGCGGTGACATCCTCCCTTCCCTCAGGGAAGCCTCCAGGATGGTGGTCCCACAAGAAACAGGACTAGTATCAGAAGCCAGTGGTTAGAGCTCTTTGGGGCTGCTCACCACCCAACCCCTTCCTGACATCTCCAAGCTTAGTTTCAAAGTGAAAGCCAACTGCGCAGGGGAACAGGAACATCCGGGACAGTGGGTGTGCAAGCCCATCCCCCCCACCCACCCCTGCTGGCCCAGGGCTCCTGGCAGCCAGAGGCCCTGGGAGGAAGGCAGACGCCACCCTCCCGGCATCTAAACAGCCCTCTCATACATGTGGGAAAGTCCAACAAGCAGCCAAGCAATGGAAAGTCGTTTCGAAATGGTTGCTTTTCATTCTTTTTTTTGTTTGTCTTACCATAAAAGCTTCCCCCAAATATGCCCTCCACGCTGCATGTGGGAGAAGGAGCCAGCGGGGTGGGGGTGGGGGTGGGGCAGGGGAGGGGGCAGGAGGTCCTGAGATGTTTTCCTTCTCTGGGGCCCCAAGAAGTCAGGGAAAGCCAAGAGCTCCTCCAGACCTATAACCTAGACCACGGCGAACTGCAATCATGTTTAATAGCACAGTGTGGCTTTTACAACACACCCTTTCTTCCCCGGCCAACCTATTAAAACGGCTGATTTTCCGGGAGGCGTGGGTGCAGCGCGGGAAGCTGCCTGCGGCATGGTAAGATCATTACACAGGTACCAAAACTCGTTACTTCCGGAGCACTTTCGAGACCTAGGTGTAACTAACGCCCACGGCTCCGGCTGCCTCTCGTGCGACCATCACAACAGGCGCCTACCAAAACCAAGCAGCAGAGAAACAAAGGAACTTAGGCAAAAACAATACAGCCGAGAAACGCACAAGTCGGTTTCTGAACCCAGGTCTCAGCTGGCTTGGAACCGAGTGCTTTGAACCAGAGGGCCTCAGACCGCATCAGAATCATCCAGGCCCAGGCTGCACCCAAGGCCAACTCAGTCAGACGCCCCGCCCCCGGGGGCGGAACGTGGATATCAGCGTTTTTGAAAACTCCCCGGGTACCTCTCGGGTACAGCCAAATTTGAGAACCAATATTTCCAACCACGATTCTTCATTGCCGCTTCAGAAAATAGGCTGGACAGGTTGAGCCCAACCTAAGTCTTTGTTTACATCACCAGAAAATCCACATGGAGAGCAAACACACATCTTTCCGCAGGTGGAAGGATTCTGGAAAGGCCCAAGGTCAGCAGAGGTCAGCCCGACAGGAGTTACTGCCACAATATGCCTCAAAGGCTCTTGTGTGGTGTATTCAGAGTGAAAGTGAACCCCAGTAGACTGCCAGGGAAAAAAGGGAGGTGGGCCATGCCACTTGGATTGTGGCCTCTGTGCACTCCTTCAGTAGATGGGAGTCTTTATCGTGATGTAATACAGCATCTTCAGCTACCGTCGTGGATCGTATCATTGTTCTCACGTTTACCCCTGCAGATAGTTGAGCCATCCCCATATCTGCTCTGTCGAACTCAAAGTTGGCCTGGTTACATGACTTGCTTTGCCAAGTAACTGTAGGCAGAAATGTTGTGTCACCTCTGAGCATAAGCATTATGGGGTGCCAGGGTGACTCGGTTGAGCGTCTGACTTCGGCTCAGGTCGTGATCTCACGGTTCGTGGGTTCGAGCCCCGTGTCGGGCTCTGTGCTGACGGCTCAGAGCCTGGAGCCTGTTTCAGATTCTGTCTCCCTCTCTCTCTGCCCCTCCCCTGCTCATGCTCTGTCTCTGTCTCTCGAAAATAAATTTTTAAAAAACACTAAAAAAAAAAAAAAGAGTCAAGTGTGGGGCACCTGGGTGGTTGAGTCAGTTAAGTGTCCGGCTGTTGGTTTCAACTCAGGCCTCCTGGTTCATGAGATCTAGCCCCACATCGGGATCTGTGCTGACAGTGCGGAGGCTGCTTGGGATTCTTTCCTCTCTCGTCTCTGCCCTTGCCCCCGTTCCCCCCCCCCCCCCCCACTCTCTCTCTCAAAATAAATAAACTTAAAAAAAAAAGCCAGAGTGATTCACCATTTTCTCTTCTCCCATCTACTACTTGGACCAGCAGTGTTCTACACAGAGACTCACCCCATCAGCCTCAGTCCTGGAGTGAAGGTGATGTAGTAAAGAGCTGCAGATGACTCACAGCAGACAGTTTTCACGGGCAGGAAATAAACTTCTGGTGTTGTAAGCCATTGAGATTTGGGGGGTCATTTGTCACCAGGCCTATCCTGACTGATACAATCAACCAGTCTCAGAACACTCTGATTTCTCTATGCCCTAGAGTGGATGAACCACACCAGAGAATTCCCTTCTCTTGAAACTATTCTCAAGAGGGAGGGATGGAGACGTCCAATATCAATTCCCCTCCCCCAACACCTTAAATCCTTCCTGAGGCTAGAAAGGGCCTAACTAACCAAAATTAAATTAAGATAAATGGATTTTCTCTTTCTCTTACAAGCGCATTACAAACAAATAGCATTTGAAATTAGACACATGCCCACTACTCTCTCTCTCTCTCTCTCTCTCTCTCTCTCTCTCTCTCTCTCTCTGGGTCCTCTAATTTTCCACCAAAAAATGGAAGGCTCATTTATAACACAAACAGCCCCAACCCCAGAGATCCTGACTTAATTAGTCTAGAACTGGGCCTGGGTGTCAGCATTTTTTAAAACGCTTCCCAGTGACTCCCCTGTGCGTCGTGAATTAAAATCTAACCCGACCTCCCCTTCTTACTGCAAAAGCCCACAGGAATGGAGGTCACAGAGCTAGTTAATGGCAGAGGTGGAGACTAAAACCTTTCATCCATGATCTTCTCACTATACTGTGTTGTTGCCCAGTGATTATGTGTTTCTAGAAGAGCCGCTTGTCCCCATGGATCTAATTAACAGAAAAATGACACCACCAATGGTGAGTGTTCTCACTGGCCTGTCTGGGTGTTCAAGGGCACCTCTCTGCACTTTATTCAGCAAAGATTGCTGTTTTCTACTAGAAAGATACACAAAGCATGCTTGCTCTTCAAGACTTTAAAGCAACCCTGTATTCTACTGAGTCTAGTTGACGTGTTTCATGAAGCTTGGTGCCATTATCACACAGGTGTGGGAGTCTGGCTGGAGTTTGCTGGGTTAGGGAAAAAATTATGTATACATATATACGTGTGTGTGTGTGTGTGTGTGTGTGTGTGTGTATCTGAGTGTGTGTGTATTCATTCCATTTAAATCACACTGGGGCCAAGATGGCAGTTATGTAAATATTGCAAGTTCAGCCAGACAAATGAAGGTATTACACAGGCACAAATAAAACATCGCCACCCTACACACCTGTATTGAATCCTCAATCCAATGAAATGGGTACACAGACAGCAGAGATTGTGTGTGTGTGTGTGTCTGCGTGTGTGTGTTTAAGTGAAATCTCCTTTCAAGAATGTTTGTTAAATAATTCGGAGTGTGCAAATAAAGGTACAAATGCTTGGGCCCGTTTGCAAAAGCCCTGCCCTGGACAGAAGTAGCCACAGAGCTCCGTCAAAACATGGAGAAGCATTTAAGGTCTCTCTCTGACCTGAGGTAAGCAGGATTGGAAAACCGGCTTTCTGCCTTTCAAAAATCATTCAAACTCAGTTCGTAAAGCCTCAAGTTTCTCACCAAGAACCAGCTAAGGCTGCACTGTCCAATATGGTGGCTACTAGAAACACTAGAAACATGGCTTGTCTGAATTGACCCGTGCGGTAAGGGTAAAGCGCACACCAGATTTCAATGGCTTAGTTCAAGAGAAAAATGTCAAACATCTCAGTAATATTTTATAGCGATCACATGTCAAAATTATAATATTTTTGGTCATGCTGGGTTAACAAGATATATTATCAAACTGATGTTCACCTTTTTCTTTTTTTTTTAAGACATGATTTTATTTTATTTTATTTTTTAATTTTTTAACGTTTATTTTTGAGACAGAGCATGAATGGGGGAGGGTCAGAGAGAGAGGGAGACACAGAATCTGAAACAGGCTCCAGGCTCTGAGCTGTCAGCACAGAGCCCGACGCGGGGCTCGAAGCCACGGACCGTGAGATCATGACCTGAGCCGAAGTTGGACACCTAACCGACTGAGCCACCCAGGCACCCCTCACCTTTTTCTTTTTACATCTTTCAAAAATTTGGTCCTGGGGCACCTGGGTGGCTCAGTTGGTGAAGCTTCCAACTCCAGCTCAGGTCATGATCTCCCCGGTCCATGGGTTCAAGCCCTGTGTCGGGCTCTGTGCTGGCAGCTGGGAGCCCGGAGCCTGCTTCAGATTCTGTGTCTCCTTCTCTCTCTGCCCCTCTCCCGCTCACCCTCTGTTTCTGTCTCTCAAAAATGAATAAATGTTAAAAAAAATTTGTTGGGAACTTGGTTCTGAGAAACTTTTAAATGACATGTAGCTCTGTTTCTACTGGACAGTGCTGGATGAGGCAGATCATTTTAATGATTTCAACCATTATCCCACTTAGTTCAAGTCCAAGATGACAAATTGTTGACTATAACCGAGGAAGATGAGGCAGAATAATACTCCTGTTAAGAACCCAGGCTGCCTGGGTTCCAACTGTAGCGTGGCCACCTAGACATCAGTGTGTCCGTGCTATTTAACCTCATCTGTAAAACGGTAATGATGGGACCTCTACCCAATAGAGTCGGCGTGAGGATTAAATGAGCAAAATAAATGCACAATGCTGAGGACAGCATGTGGCAGGTCTGAGTGCTCAGGAGCTGCTAGGTATCATAATTCTTCAAATCATGCTAACATCTCGATACTTTTAACAGGTCCCGAAGGATTTCCCGGACTTTAACAGCCCACAGATGGAAGAGATTACACGTTTAAGCTACAGCATACGTAAAACCTTTTAAGGATATACATGAACTTGTAAAATATCACTAATTAGCACGTGAAACATCCTTCTTCATACATTATCTGACAAACCTTGTCGTTGAAGAATAGGCTTCTGATGTAGCTACATACTCCTTGGGATATAATATGGACTCTTGGAGTTTCAGAGCTAGAAGGCGAATTATCATTTATGCTATACACGAATTGCCAGTTTTCCACATTTCGTGGCACAACGGGATACCCCCCATGTTGAAATGATACTCAACACTCTACACACACTAGCAGAAAAGCCCATTTCTGCATCTCCAAATTTGTGTTATTTGTCCTAACTCCACAAGGCCCTTAATCTCTAGGATGATTTGAGTGGACCCGATTTACGGTTCAACTCATGGATGCCAGAAAAGGCATCTTTAAGAGAGTCGGCTAGCTCCCTCACGACCCGGATGCCACCAGTGCAGCTGCCAGTCTCTCGTGCGCATTTCTACTTATCCAGAGAACTTGGTCACTTCTGAACCAGCCAGATGTGAAGAAACCGCGGAAAACAACCCCGAAGGAAAGAGCCTTACGAGCGTGCAGCAGACTCTGGAGAAATCCCTAATGAGTGTCCAAATCAGGTTTCACAATCACAGCACTGCTGACGTTTGGAGCCAGATCGCTCTTGGCGGTGGGGCTGTTCTGTGCCTCAAAGGATGTTCAGCAGCAGCCCTGGCCTCCCCTCCGAGCTGCAGCAACCAAGAATGTCTCCAGACATTGCTAAATGTCCCTGGGGTGGAGGTGGGGGGGGGGGGTGTCGAGGGGAGGCACAATCGGCCCCGGTTGGGACCCGCCGATCTAAATCTTTTGAGTTTGAACTTTGAGTGCACATAAGCATCACCCAGTAGCTTGTAGAAAGGGAGATCCCTGACCCCATTCCCAAGATATTTTGATTCAGGAGTCTGGGGTGGAACCCAAGAAGCTGTGCTTGTAACAAGCTCCCTGGGGGTCCTGATGTGGGTGGTCTGAAGTCCACACTGTGAAAAACATTGATCTCGCAGCCTGGGTGCATGCCCAGGTCAAAAATCAAGGCGACAGAAAGTCAGAGCTGGAAACCAAAGCAGACCCAGTTAAACAAATGAGCCACGTGGTATAGAAGTTGCCTGATTGTGTAGAACTACACATGGGAGAAATCACATATTCAGATTAAAGAACAGAAAAGAACCCATTTGTAATCTACCATGGGAAATTAAGAATGAGCTGAGCTCAGGCTGTAATTTTACCTCCTGGGAAGCACTGAATGCAGGTGAATAACATATCTACCGAGGTTCTATGTTAATCTCTTTTTTTTTCCCCTTATAAAAGACAGAGCCGAGCATTTATAGAATTCTGCTCCAGCTCATAATAATCTGACATCTGATTTTAAGTTTACTTCAGTTCCAAGCAACTGCAAATAGGCCAGCAAGATTTTCAGGACTTGTAAAACAGGGTCACAGTCCCCTAGTGAGTTAGAAGATGATAAGCTGGTGAGGCCAGGTAGCTCGGGGTGCAGAGCCTGCTGGGGGTGGGGCCTTTTGACTGGAGACACCAACTCCCACATCCAGCCAGTCTCTGTTGAACTCATCCGGGTACGAAGGGGCTTCTGTTTTGCATATCTGCTTTGCTCAATACGAGAAAGTTCCCCTTAAGAAATAAAACCACCGTAAAGCTGCCAATATCAGGGATCTTACTTTAGGGTTCGAAACAAGCCCGGCAAAAAGGAAGCCTGTGCAACTCCAGTCAGTTCTGCTCTAACACTCGTCTCGGAAACGCAAATTTGTTCCGACGTGATTGATACATTAAAGGACCATTTGAGCATCACGTGAATTTCGCGTTTGCTTATGTGCAATTCTGTCTGCAAGAAACAGTAGGTGATCGCAGGAAAGTGCACCCAGCTGAATGGAGCTGCCTTGACAAAACGCTCACGGGCGCACGCCCCCCAACACCTCCCGGCCACCTCAGTTCACCTTCTGGACCCCAACCATCCACATCCGGTGTTCCGGCTGTCCATTTGATGTCCAATAGCGTGCCTAGCTCCCCTTCACGAGCCGCAAGCCTTCTGATGCCCACTTCTGCAAGCAAACTTTCAGGGCTTTCCCTAGGTAGAGCGCCGTGGCTATTATATGAACCATATAACATGTATAAAACTGTGCTGCCATTTGTATTAGGTTTCCACCTTATTTCTCTTATGTGCTACTAAGTTTTGAAGCATTGTGTCCCTAATCTCATTTATTCCATGAGCCCTGTGGTTTTGATGGCATAATTTTTGCACACCACAGTGATTTTCTAGAAGTCCTGTCACGTGACGGCAGAAGTGACTGTGGTTTATTTGAGAGGCAAGGGGACACTGGCAACGAAACAAGAAACAAGACAGGAAGGAAAGGCTGCCCTACAAAGTATACGCCGTCAGACATGCGTTACTGCTGTGTGCGACCACGGTTCAAGCCCACGGGGAAATTCGGGGAAGTGGTGCAAGACACGGCTCAAATTTGTCCCACCTGAGAGGCGAGGGAGCTGGGGTATTTACACGCCAACTCCTCTCTGCCCTGGTAAGGGCTGCCCCTGGGGTGTTAATTCCAGCCCACCGAGCACTCGGGAAGGCGATCGTTGACAGGTGGTAGCTCCCCCAGGAGCACGCTGAAGTGACCGGACCCAAAAGATCTGAGTCATCTCCCCACGAGCATCTGCCACAAAGGCAAAAAAAAAAAAAAAAAAAAAAAAAAAAAGGGGGGGGGGCATTGCAGAAGAAAAGAAGAGTGAGGGTTGCACGTTTCAAAGTCTCTCACTCCCAAGTGTGCCAGTACTAGGAATCCCCCGAGGCTTGCTAAAACACCAATTGCTGGGACCCGCCCCACATCTGTTGAATCAAATTCTCCAGAGGAAGCACCTGGGTAACTTCTTTATGGTGAATGACACCCCCTCCTCTCCCAGTGTCACCCTCCAAAGGTAAGGGTCTCATCTGGCAAGCCCAGGAAACGCTGCCAAATGAAAAATCCATTAGTTCTGCCAGATCCCGACGGGCCACCCTGAGCCCCAGGGGCAGAATGGTGACTAAGAAATCACTGTGGCAGAGGCCTAGGGCGGTGCTAAGCCCCTCCACCCCCACCACACCCACCCTCAGAAGACCGAGGGCAGACCGGCTGTGGTCATCTGTCTCTTCCTTTCATCTTCAAGGGCAGTTAAGTGGCTTATGGAGAGCAAGGGGCCAGGCAGGCAGGCATCCCGTCCAAGGTCATATCCTGCCAACCCACAGGAGAGGTCTCTTAAGGCTCCAGAATAGCTTCTCTCATCCTAGAGATAACTCAGCTTCAGGAAATTGCTGTGCATTTAATCTCCTAGAGCTTAAGGCCATGGCAATCGGCCTCACTTACCCGGCCCATCCACCACCAGGCTCAATCTCTTGTGCATCAGCCTCAATTCCTTATTTTTCCTGCACCCAAAACATAGCTTAATGTCTGAGCCTCGTCAACTGAACAAAGTGCTCAGCTACAAAACGAGATGAAATGATGTGACGGAGAATGCTGCGGCAGAGTCGATAAGTAAATAAACCTATGTGGTCAGTTACACTGGCCATTGAAGCCTTATGGTTGCATCAAAAGAGTCCACAAATAAAATGTCGGAGTAATGGGATCAGAATTTATTTTCACACGCAATGATGTATGAATCAGAAGGACAGAATCATTCCTCGTGGCGAAAGGGAGATGGAGAGATCAGCCACTCAGGCTCCTTTGGAAAAATCTAAACAGCCTCACCACTCGATTTATAATCTCACTACTTATGTACCACCTCGGCTGCTGCTATAGAAACAGTGCTAACCTTGGACATGTGTTTGTACTTGGCGTCTTGGAAAGCAACGCTACCCCACTGCTCATCGACGGCAGTCCATCACAGGGCCCTCATCTCCATGTGACATCTCTGAACAAATACGCCAACAGGAAAGGAGAAGGTGGGTATCTCTAGACCAGTAAACCCACAATGAAGAACGAGGCCGACTGGGAGGCTGTGCAAAAGCCCATGTCCTGTACTCGGGGCCAAGTGTGGTGGGATCGGCTCTCCAAAGGAAGGCAAAGCAGTGTGGGAAGTTCTAGAAAGGCAACTAGAGTTCTGAGTTCAGCTCTTACTGCTCTCGCCTTTCCAAGGTCCTCATCTGAAAATGGAGATGATTCCTATGACCCGAGAAAATACGAAGAAAGGGGGAAGCGTTTAAAAAGAGAAAAGAATAACAGTTCCTACTTGTAGTCAAGGGTAATGTCCCGACAGACTCTGGGGAATGGGGTGTACCTTTGGACTTGAGAATTTTTATGATGCTTTTTGCAGATACTAAGGTGCTAATTAACAAATGTTGGTAGAAAGTTACAGTGTGAATTATATTTGCTGCACGAACACACGTACAGATGTTGGAATTATCTATTCTGTTCTGGTTGTTATCATCATTATGGCATGGTTCCTTTAAAATAACATTCCTTCATTATAATTGGCTTTTGATTCAAGGAACGCAGTTTGTAGAACTGCCTTTTGTTGTTCGCAGAGCCTTTCTAGCCACTTCTAATTTCTGCTTGGAGAGGTGGCATGGCACAGTGGAAAGACCAAAGAAGACCCAGCAGAAGGCTTGGATCACCTCCCTTTAAGCTGTGTGACCCTGAGCAAGTTCCTTAATCTCTCTGAGCCTGCTTCATTTGTAAAAGGGAGATGCAAGGTATACAGCTTACCCTTCCAACTTCAGCCAGTTGTTATAAGGGCCAAATGGAAACTCTAGGGTAAAAATCTTTTATTTTTTTATTTTGAGAGAGAGAGAAAGAGAGAGAGAGAGAGACAGCACAAGCAGGGAAGGGGTAGAGAGAAGGATGGAGAATCCCAAGCAGGCTCCACGCTATCAGCACACAGCCCGATGCAGGGCTCAAACTCACGAACTGTGAGATCATGACCTAAACCAAGACCACGAGTCGGATGCTTAACGACCACGCCACCCAGGTGCCCCTAAAAATCTTTTATAAAAATCTCAGACCATATAGAGCCATATTAGTTATAACTATTACACACAGTTCAGGAATACAGAAGGATGCCTCCCCAAAACACTATTTGCTGGAGAGCACTGAATGCTTTAAAGGGATTCCACTAGGGGCGCCTGGGTGGCTCAGTCGGTTAAGTGTCCGACTTTGGCTCAGGTCATGATCTTGCAGTCCGTGGGTTTGAGCCCCGCGTCCGGCTCTGTGCTGACAGCTCGGAGCCTGGAGCCTGGAGCCTGCTTCGGATTCTGTGTCTCCCTCTCTCTCTCTGCCCCTTTCCCACCCACGCTTTCTCTGTCTCTGTCTCTCAAAAATAATAAACGTTAAAAAAAAAAAGTTATTGGGGCGCCTGGGTGGCTCAGTCGGTTAAGCGTCCGACTTCAGTTCAGGTCACGATCTCGCGGTCCACGAGTTTGAGCCCCGCGTCGGGCTCTGGGCTGATGGCTCAGAGCCTGGATCCTGCTTCCAATTCTGTGTTTCCCTCTCTCTCTGCCCCTCCCCTATTCATGCTGTGTCTCTCTCTGTTTCAAAAATAAATAAACGTTAAAAAAAATTTTTTTTTAAAGTTATTAAAGGGATTCCACCGGTGGGGCGCCTGGGTGGCTCAGTCGGTTAAGCGTCCGACTTCGGCTCAGGTCATGATCTCACGGTCCGTGGCTTCGAGCCCCGCGTCGGGCTCTGTGCTGACAGCTCAGAGCCTGGAGCCTGTTTCAGATTCTGTGTCTCCTTCTCTCTGTGACCCTCCCCCGTTCATGCTCTGTCTCTCTCTGTCTCAAAAATAAATAAACGTTAAAAAAAAATTTTTTTTTTAAATAAAAATAAAAAAATAAAGGGATTCTACCGGAACTCCATCCATGGCTGCTGGCCTTTCGATGTCAGTGCTAAAGAGATCTTGTGATGTTAGCTCCTCAGGAAGGATTCCAGGGACAGCACTGCGGTGCGTGGACAGGAGGCACCATAACATGGTGGTTACATGAAAGGTCTGGGTTTGCATCCTACCTCCAGCCCTCATCAGCATACTTCTCTGTACCCAAGTCTCCACATAAAATACTGTTAAAAACAATGCCAACCTCATGTATACCCCAAAGAAATGAAAACCGGGAATTAAGCAAACACACGTGCCTTGTGTGTTCATACAGTACTATCCACAGTAGCCAAAAGGTGGACAGAGCTCCAAGGTCCATGAGTGGATGACGGGACAAACAAAACGCGGTCTATCCATACAATGGAATATTGTCAGCCATTAAAGGGAATGAAGTCCTGATACCTGCTACAACGTGCATGAACCGTGAAAACACGATGCTAAGTGAAAGGAGCCAGACAAGAGAGAACAAATATTCTATGATTTCAATGCTAGGAAATGTCCACTAATGGAGAATCCATAGAAAGAGTGGACTGAGGCTTGCCGGGGCCGAGGGAGGGGAGCATGGGGAGCACCTGCTTAATGGGTATGGGGTTTCCTTTTGGGGGTGATGAAAACGCCCTGGAACTAGACAGTAGGGTGAATGTACTAGATGCCACTGAATTGTTCACTTGAAGATGGTTACTTTCACGTTATAGAAAATTCACCTCACAATTAAAAACTATAATAATAATAATGATAAATGATAATGATGATAGTACCACGAACCTCAGGCTTCCTATGAGGATTAAAGGAACCAGTGTGTGTAAAACATTCTGCACGATGCCTGGCACGGAGTAAACACTCAATAAATGCTGACCTCTAGCACTCGTTGCCCCCATCTCTCAGAGAAAGAGGGAGAGATACTGCAGCAACGCCACACTGTGGGAAGTGAACTAGATTAAGACTGAAGGCTGGGGGCGCCTCGGTGGCTCCGTCGGGTGGGAGTCCGACTTTAGCTCAGGTCATGATCTCACGGTCCGTGAGTTCGAGTCCCGCGTCGGGCCCTGTGCTGACAGCTCAGAGCCTGGAGCCCGCTTTGGGTTCTGTGTCTCCCTCTGTCTCTTTCTCTCAGAAATAAACGTTGAAAAAAATATTACAAAAAAAAAAAAAAAAGACTGAACGCTGTTGTTGGCTCCTAATTAAAAAAAAAAAAAAAAAAAAAAAAAAAGACTAACCTAACTCTTGTTCTACAAACAGATGAACGTGCCTGCCAACGCGGGTAGTGACCAGGCAGCCCGGTCACCCACAGGGAGAGCAGGCCGGCCCTTTCCTAAAACTCCCCATCCACAGAGGGGAACAAAGAAGCAACAGTGTTTTACACTCTAAAGGGGAAAGCCCTTCCTGGCAAGAAGCGTGGAGAATCCCCAGGGGCGAAATTTTCCGAAGACACACCTGGGACGTCTTGCCGTTTTTCATTTTTTAACTTTGATCTTCATTACAGTGTGGTGAGGTGTGGTTTTAGGTATTTGTGTTTTTCCAGCTCAAAGCAAAAATCCAGCACAAGTGCGGGCCAGGAAAGGTGTGACAGACAAGTTCGCAGGAGCGTACAAGTCACAATAGAAAAGATGTCATCACATAAATACCCCAGGTGTCAAAACAGCAATAAAACCATGTCTTCACTCATTTCATGATTGTTAATGACCCATGAGCTAAGTAGCCGTTTATGAAGCCCATAAAATATGGCATCTGAAGATGTCACCCTTTACAAATGAAAGGGTAGAGCTGTTGTGCACGGTTTGTTTGTTGGCTACTGGGGGATCGTTTTAGCAAAAAGCCTGATAAGACTGGCCAGGGGATTGTAAATACCCAGATACAAGCTGAAGAAAAGCCAACTAGAAAAGACAGTAAGGAATCTTAAAAGTAGACACTTCAGAATACACTCTATCCCAGAAGATGAGTGTTCTAAGAGGACTGGCGTTTTCTTCCAGCCTGACGTGTGTCCAGAGGAAAACACGTCACCGATTTATTCCCTAGAAACCGGTGAACCTGAGAAACCTCTAGCAGACTGAAGAAAGCACAGCTACAATGACTTGACAAAATCTAATTTCCAAGCAGGACCTTGCTGCAAGGGAGTTTGGGAAATGTAGTTTCTAGCTCTCCAGCCTCTCCAGGGCAGTATGTGCTAGAAGGAGGTGAGGCTGTATGCCAGGTGTCAATCCACTATCTTGTCAGAATTAGCAAGACAGAAATTCTTGTCATTCCCTTTACTCTCAAGGAATTACTATCAGTCGCAAGGAAAAAAAACAGTAGAGATTTAAACATCTCTGGGGCACCTGGGTGGCTCAGTCAGGCGTCTGACTCTTGATTTTAGCTCAGGTCATGAGCTCATGGTTCGTGAGTTCGAGCCCTGAGTCGGGCTCTGTGCTGACAGCACGGAGCTTGCTTGGGATTCTGTCTCCTTCTCTCTCAAAAAAAATAAAAATAAACTTTAAAAAGCCCCTTAAGGTTCTCCAGTGCTATCAGCCCAAGGGCAACCTGACTTTAATGGTGCCACGTGTTAATATTCCCACCTTCTTGGTGAGGAAGCACCTGGGGCTCCAAAGTGAGTTTTGCAGGGTCTTAAGGGGGAGATGGTTGGGAGAGGAAGAGAAACCCCCTACACGCGGCGACCTTCTCAGGTCCCGGTGCCGCGTTATGCGCGCGCACACACACACACACACACACACACACGTCCACACAATGTCCCCACCCTCGTTCCTGCTGGAGAGACAATGCAATTGAGGGTGAACAAGTTAAACCTCGAGTCAGGAAACCTGGTCCCTCACTGCTTGGCTCTCCGGTATGGAGCTTCCCCACGTGGAAAGTAACACTCACCCCAACGTCACTGCTCATGATGCACGTTCAATCAGAGAGTGTGATCTAAGGTGCTCTGTGAAGGAAATCACAAAGAAAACGACAGCTGTCGTTTTAAATCCGTTAAATACATCTCATGTCGCCTATTTCAGAGGAACAAACGTTAAAAGCTCGGTAATACCCTCAGTGGTTGCGTGTTGGAAGAAAGAAGGTTCTCACGCACGGAGGGCAGAAGCAGAAAACAGTCCAACCTAATTGGAAGGCGACTTGGCAGTAAAGCTCCAGCTAGAAAATGTACCATTCTTTGAACCGAATTCCCAGATATGCCTGCAAAAGTACACCAAGGGATTCGTAAAGGGACGCACAGTGCAGCAATGGTGACAGCAAACAATGGAAAACCCGGTGTCTGTCAGCGGGGACGGGTTCAATAAATTATAGTTTTAAATATTATGCAGCGGATGAAAAGAATGAGTGCTGATTGGGAACCGGACAGAGTTCTAAGGTTCGGTATCCGGTTCACTACAAAGCGAGATCACGAATACCGGGTAGAGGAGACAGACCAACAGAGAGAGATCCGCGCAGACACACACGCGGGTAACTGAACAAAACCCGTTTGGGATGACACACGCAAGCCTGTTATCGGTGTTTCTCTCTGGAGACGAGAACGGGAACGCAGGGGAGAGGAAGGCTTTCACGGTTCGTTGCGTTTGGTTCCTTTCTTTACAGTTGGAAGTTTTATTTTCAATCCTGCGCATGTATTTATTTTTAATTTAAAATTACACAGTATAAAAGAAAGCCAGCAAATGGAGTGGGCGTTGTAAAAAATAATAAAGAAACCAGCAAATGGAAACACCAGGATGCCGCACGAGGTGGCCCGGGCTGTGCTTAGGAAATATCGCTGTGCCGACTCCCAGTCCTCTCCCTGCTTGATCAGCCTGTCTTCGGGGATCGTGAAAGGTGGAGGGGGCGGAGGAAAATAGGGGTGGAACGCCAAGGAAAATATGGAAAGAGCCCAAAAATAAATGCGGAGAAAATACAATGTAAGAAGAGGGTGAGGGGCAGGGAAGGAAGAGATGCCCCGAGGGTCACTTTCACATCTTCCCATGCACGACTGGTATGTAAGTGAAAATTTTCACCATCGGGATGGCTGTGGACGAAGCATACACGTCTTGTTAGCTGAGAATCCCAAGAGGTAGGAAACATGGAATCTCTTTACAGAAGACTCCTGTTGTTCCTAATATTTATCCAGCTATATATACACAGATGGGTACCAGCACAAAAGAGCTAAACTTTCAAATCACTGCCGAGCCAAAGCTGTAGATACTAGTTACAAAGAACACATAAGCCAGTGCGTCCCTAGCGTCTGCCAGAACCCCAGCTCTAGGGGACGTTAATAAAACGCTATCCCAAGAGTGGAGCCCACGGTAAAACAAGGAGCTGAACGCTTGAATAATCAAAGTTGGATGGGTTTCTCAACTGTGGACCGTCTAGGATCCTTTAACCAGTTCGAGTGCATGCTTTCAGTGCTTCCCCAAATTGCTGCCCGAGAACTCTTTCTTTTAAGCACGGTGCTCACTGGCGTGCCTCAGAATGCGATTGGGGAAGACAGTTTATTCAAGGGTTGTTTCTCCTCCTCAGTGTTGAGATCAGAGAATAGATACAGGAAGTAGAAACTATGCCACAGAATACTATACCCAAGAGAACTGTTTCAGCACCTGCATTAGGGCAAAAAGAAGAACGGTCAGGTGTTGTGGCTAAAGAAACCCCCCGAAGCAGCCATATCCTCCAATGTATTAGTCCTAGAACAGAATCCAGAAATAATACAGTTCATCCCCTTCACTGTACAGATAAGAAAACAGAGCCCCAGATAATTCTCAACAGAGAGACAAGAGCTAGCACTTGGAAGCCGGGACTCTGGAGCCACAATGCCTGGGTTCAACCCCCAGCACTCTGCAGGGCCTCGGGCAAGTTACTTGCCCTCTCTGGGCCCCCACTTGCCATTTTCCATTTCTGGAAAATGAAGACGGTAGTCTCTACCCTACAGAAATGCAAAAGGATTAAGTGGGCTGGTATTTGTAAAGCGTGCAGGCCAGTACCTGATATGCAGTAAACGCCAGGCAAGTGTTTCTTTAAGTAAAATAAAATTACTGGGGCCTTGGAGTCCTAAACTGAGGCATCCTTACTCCCACGTTACCATTCTTACACAACACTTCCACTCTAATAAAACAGTAATTTAAAAAAGGGAAACCGAAAGGATAATGGTTCGACCATCATCAAAAAGTCAATGTTAATGGGAAGTTAATAGGCCCAACATTGCCAGAGCAAATCTCAAGAATTCAAATAACACTTCTCCCTCCAGAAACACACACTGTATAATTAAAAAAATATATATGGGCCAGGAAGGCAAGGGATACATTGTTGTTGTTGTTTTTTCTCTTCTCGCCAGCCTGAAGGTTCTAGAAAGATTAGGTCATTTTTTAACAGGATGTTCACAGCCAGCACTGGGGTGGGGGTGGGGGGTGGGGACCACAGATTCAGAACGCAGGAGGGTCAGGAGAGAAGAGTCCAAAGTGGGACGTACAGGAGATCAAAGGAAAATGGGCGTGTTTCTGGCAGCAAAGTGGATAAAATCGGGATGTGAGGGTGGGCTGAGGTTCCTATCTCCCCTTTAATTTGTTTTCCAGCAGGTGTGCTGGGCAGAGGAGAGAGCTGACTCCTTAAATACAGGCTGTTCTTAAGTCAAATGGCATTAGCTGCCTTGTGCTGGCACGTGAGTTTCAGCCCGAATGCCGAAATGCGTATTTGCTAACTGGGGCGTGGAGAAGGCTCTCAACAGAGAAGGGGCAGGAAGGAGGGAAGGAAAGGAGACTGGGCGCCTGGCCGCCACCGTCCCCTCTCCCTCACCAATCACAGAGGGTAATGCTGGGCGGAGACGATGAACTGCCCATGACATCTTGTTCACCTGATGCTCCTTGAGAAACCGGCCCCTCCTGAGCCAGGGAAGGACATTTCCAAGTATTCGGTGAGGGGAGCGCGAGAGGGTAAGCAATGCACATAGAAAAAGATGGAAGGAATCCAAGGAGACAAATGTTGGTTTTCTTTTTCCAAGCTGCCATAAGCATCAATTTAGAGTGGTGTTCCAACGGTGACCCTATTTTATGAACCCCAGATCTGTACACTTGGTTGCCCTCTGAGAAGGAATATCTGAAATTATAACCGTGCTGGAATATTCGAGACTTATAGTCACCCTGTCCATCTTGACGGGATGCCCATGACCTTCCTTTTTCCTGCCTTTTTGGCTGGGATCTCAGGGAAATGAGTCCCTCAAAATATCCTAACGCCTTTCTTGGTCTCCCCAAGAAGGGCTCTCCGCTCTGGTCTATGTCTACATTCCATACATAAGCCAGGAATGCAACAGAACTTTCTCAGGAAGCCACAATAGGTGCCACTTATCGAGTATTTCCAATGCAGCAGGCAGTGTATACAACACTACCTCATTAATCCTCCAGACCACCCTTTAAGACGGGTATTATTACCCCCCACTTTCAGGCGGAACAAGAGTCTGGTAGCAGTTAAGGGCTTTGGCTAAGGAGACTCCCAGAGCAGATAAGCAGTAGGACCAAGATTCAAGCCCAATCCCCACACACTTGTCCCTATTCTGTGCTGCTTCAAACCCTTGTCATTCTCCCCCAAAGGAACAGCTGAGGATATCTGCAGACATATATGTAGCCCATTGGGTCACCATGCAAAGCTCACAGATTCCTGGGGCGCCTGGGTGGCTCAGTCGGTTAGGCGACCGACTTCGGCCCAGGTCATGATCTCACGATTCGTGAGTTTGAGCCCCGCGTCGGGCTCTGCGCTGACAGCTCAGACCCTGGAGCCTGCTTCCGATTCTGTGTCTCCCTCTCTCTGCACCTCCCCTGCTCATGCTTGCTCTCTGTCTCTCAAAACGTAAATAAATGTTAAAAAAAATTTTTTTTTAAAGCTCACAGATTCCTGTCCCTGGCTTCCCAGGAACTGTGGGCCTTAGGTTTTTGTTTAGTGCAGCTTCTTCAGAGTGGAAGTTCTAAACAGACACCCCAGGAGGAAACGTGGCGAGACATGACAACGGGGAACAAGGGGATCACGGCCGGGACATTTCTCTGAACCCTTTCCTCCTCCTGCACAACCTCCAGATGACAAACAATAGGACACAATCAGAATCAAGGAAGGCTCCCAGCAAAACAAAACCTGACCCCAGCCTAGCAAGCATTCACTTACTTTAGTTACCTGGGTTCCCCAGGTTTATGGCTTAAAGAGGCAACTGCGTCCAAGGTCCCTGGGTCTGCTGTTGCCTCAAAGCCCCAGCTTGTGAATCATCTCTGGAGCCCAGGCACCGGCCTTCCTTTCCCATCAACTAGGGGATTCATTTCATCATGCCACGTGCCCCTGGGTATCAGTTCACACGTGTGCCTTCGAACGCTTCTCCACATACAGCTGACGTGGCTTCCGGGCACTCTGCAAGTCCCAGACTCAGTTCCAGGGTTGAGATTAAAACAGCAAAGAGACCCTCAGACCTGCAGCCAGAAGAATGCCGCTCACTTCCCCACCTGCGGGAAGCCCATCTCCCTTCAGAGCCTCACCTGGCCGCACGCGAGAGCTGGGAGTGTTATCACCTGTGGCCGGCCCACCGGCCGTCCCAGGGTGTAGGAGGGGACAGTGGCGCCCCACCCAGATCCCCTTTCACCAGGCCTGTGGCCCCATCCTCCAGCTGCTGTGAGCCCTGGCTGCTAGTGGCTCACAACTGACCCCTCGTCAGAGTTGCCCTTGGCTGATGAGAACCGCCTTGCCTGGGACCTTAGGTCCATCGCCTCCCCGTGGAGTCCCGGCCACTGATGGGCCGACGCGGTGTACCAGAGCCTTCTCTCTGTAGATCCAAGCAAAGCTAGGCTGGATCTCACACCACACTGTAACTCAGCGAGGTCCCCTTCCCCATCTGCTTCCTTCACACCCTTACACGTTTCCTCTGGAGTGCTCTCCCGGCAAGTCCCGTGCTCTACAACCCCTGTCTCAGGCCCTGCCTCTAGGGAACCCGACCGGAGACACAAAGGTAAGCAGGAGAGTAAAACAGTACAGTGAGGCACCCCACAGTAAGAAGATTCTGGATGTAATGCAACTGGTGCTGGGTTGCGCTTTCAAACAGGCCCAAGGCAAAGTTCTTATTTGTGGGGAGGGGGGTGCGTGGAGGGAGGGGAGAGGAGGGGAAGGTGAGGCTCGGCCGCGAAATGGCAGGCAACCTGATCTCAACAAGCACCTGGGGGAGAGAAGAGTCTCCTGAGTCCTCAGTATCCCCCTGGGCCAGTGAGAGGCGCCAACTCACCGGGAGATCCCTGGCATCTCCTGGGGGCCATGGGACCCAGAACCGTCCCTAGTGATATTTAAGCCAGAGAGGGCCACCACCACCAGAGAATGCCGCCAGAGCCCGTGCAATGACGGGTTTCCATCACACAGACTTCCGGCACTCCGGGTAGCTCCGGGGACTTGCCCAATTTTTCAGGAACCTCCGTGGTGTGGCATCTTACATTTGGGACTGATTCTTTGGTCCTCACTTGCATACCAGGAGGGGGGTGGTTCACTGTCCTAGGGATTCAGGTTGCTACGTTCAAAGTGTAAAACAATTACAGCCTCACCAAATTCCACCCATTAAATTTTCTGTATCTGCCACCAACACAGGGAGAGGAAGTATAATATGAGCCTTCAGTGGGTGAGCAGGTTAGAAAGCCTCACTTAACTGTCTAGAAGGTCCAGAGAGAGAGAGAGAGAGAGAGAGAGAGAGAGAGAGAGAGAGACAACATCCGGCTAACACAGATTTCTACACTGCTATGGTTTGAGCAAGGTCAAGGCTAGGGTCTCTTTGATGTTTCTGCACAATCACTCTGATCTAACCACCAGGGAAGTCTGGCCTTGGCTGAACATTTTGTTTCTCCAGCTGCTCAGGGGACTATCACACCGGACCTGCAGCTAAGCCACACAGCCTGTGTCATGTGTCATTTGCCACCATGGGCTGAGCCCCAAACCATGCCACGCAAAGACTGTTCAGCTATACCAAGTAGAATGGATGGCAGGAACCTCTTGACTGCCGCGCCTTAAATTGCAAAATTATGCGGTATTAGGTGCCTCGAGCTTTGAGTTACGCTTTGTGAGAACAGTTCCTCCTCTGCAACCTTGGGGCGAGGCAAGATTTTATCAGGGGACGAACCGGGTGGAGGCAGGTGTGGGAGGCCATCAAAGGGATAGATCTGTACCTCCTTTGCGATCCCCAGATCCCCATGGGGACAAGATCAATAAAGTTGAGGGGAGGAGATGACACTGGAACAGCCACTTTGGAGAATCATTTGGCAATATCTAAAAAGCTCAGGAAAAACAAACCCTCGGCCCCAGAAATTTAATTCCTAGCTCTAAACCCTAGAGCAATGGTTGCCAATGTTGGCTGCACGTTGGAATTATCTGGGGGAGCTTTAAAACAATACAGGTGCCTAGTTTCCACCCCCCACCCGAGTGATTCACATTTCACTGGGCTGAGCGCAGCCCAGTGCTGGGACTTTTAAAGGCTCCCTAGACGATTCTGATGTGTAGGAAAGGTTGAGATCCACTGCCTAGAGACCTTTTCCCCTATGTGCCGTAAGGACATTTGACATAATTGTTTGTGGCAGCACTGTTCGCAGGAGCAAGAAACTGAAAGTAACCCAAATACCCATTGATAGGAGAGTGCAAAAATAAATTGCATGGTATTCCTTTAAGAGCATTCCTCGGGGTGGTGACAGAGGCACAGGGTTAGAGGTGTGCGTACCAATATGTTTAAACCATAAAAGCGAGTTACAGAACGACACATGCAATATTCTATGATTTATGCAAATTTTAAAGCATGTCAACTCTGGTTTCGAATATACACCTATGTGGTAATACTACTGAAACATATCGAGGTGAGGGCTGATAAGCACAAAAATGAGGATACCAGTTACCACTGGGGCGGGGGGCGGGTAATCAGATTAGACAGGGAACATGGGGGCTTTCAATTCTAACGATAACATTTGCTTTCTCGAGACGAGTACAAAGCAAGCATGGCAGGAGCGTTAGCTTTGATAGAGTTGGACGGTGGGTACACGGCTGTTATGTTATTCTCTGTTTGAAGGCTTGCATAATAAATATTTAAAGCTACAGAACATAAAAGCGATCAAGCTGATAAAATGACTTGACATACGCATGAGCCTCAAATTCATCGTAAACCCAACAGTACAGAGAGTAACTCCCCTGAACTGAAACAAAACCCTGAATATACTTTATTATTTAGGCTTTTTCAAGTCCCCAGAAGAACTCCAAGACATTAGTTGCCCTGCTATCAAATGCTGCCGTGTGTATTAAAAACAAAAAGGCACCTGTCAAAGGAAATGAACGGGGTACTGTACATTTTGCGTGTTCCCACCCATTCAGCAAGCATTTCTTTTTTTGAGAACCCATTGTGAGCCTGGCCCTGAATGAGGTGTAGGGTTTCCCTTTTATCTCTTCCCAATCACGAACCCAAATGACCGTGAGTTTCCCTTTTCACTGCTAAGAGTTCACAAAACTGTGCTATGAACCACAGAAATGATTTTTTCTTATTTATGCCAGGGTTTTCCCATTTCTGGTTTAAGGGCATCAGATGTCTCCAATTATCTACACAGAAGGTTGTGGAAAGAAAGAAAAAAAGATCCTGTAAACAAGCTTACCTGTAAGGCAGAAACACACATGGAAAACAGAACCCTGGGGGTGGGGGGAGGGCAGAGAGCAGAGGAAGACGACAATTCTGCAAAATGCAGCAAACAGGGAGAGGACTTCACAATACTCCAAAGGTTGAAATGAGTATTTTAATCCGGCTAATCGAGTAGTATCCAGAAGAATGAGTGACCTGTGCCAGTCCTCTGGGTCTATCAGCTTGTTGCCAAAGCAGTTCTCCTGGCAGGGCACTTGGCACGGTTCTCTTTGACATCTGCTTGCCAAGATACTCACTGACGCAGTCCTTTGTTGGGTCACTGGAGCTTTGGTCTCTGGGTCCCAAAAGCAACACAAGTTTCTGTCTGGGCCTCAGTGTGCAACTGGACCAATCTAAACCACTTTCTCTCACCTTTGCAAACTCCTGAGCAACTCCATTTTTTTTTTTTTTTGGTTCCAAGAAAATGAATCGCTTGACAAAGCTGTAGGACAGGCGAGGAGGCAAATGTGTGTGTGTGTGGGGGGGGCATCAAGGAACCAGGGGAAAACAGGGGTCCCTGGAGGAGGAAACCCTGAAGGCATTAACTTAGTCCTGGGAGTGTACCCACACCTAGGAGTAGGAGATGCCATGCTGGCCCTGGGCATGCTACCCCCAGATCCACTCATTATCCTCCCCTGCTCTGCTGGGCATCACAAGCAGGGCTCACCCCATGGGCTCTAACTTCCAGGTCCACTGGCTTCTAGCAAGGCTCAGCCAATGGGAGGCACCGAGAGGAGGCTGGAGGGTGGGAGGAGGAGAGAAGTCAGGGTATTTCTCCTTTCACTCTTAGTCCATGGCCATGTCTCCTCGCGGGTCCCAACTCCCACCAGGCTGGCTCACCAGTTCTGACCTCCTTAAGGGGCCTCCAGCCCTCAGGTTCTAGTAGTATTGCTTCTTTCCTCTCTCCCTCCAGCTTAAGAGTGGTAGCAGCTTCCTGCTGTTGCTGAACTCTGGCTTACCTCGCCATTCTCTGTTTGGCTTCTCAGCTCATCCATGGGCAGTGTGACCAATTCCCTGTATTAAATTCTCCCTGTGTGAAATTCCTAGAGTGGTTCCATTTTCCTGGTCAAATGCTGAATGGTACAAGCATTTTGAGGCAGCTATGTACCAATGAATTTACACCTGACTTATATGTTACTATTGGCTGATATATGCTAATAGGCATTTATTTGGTTTTCAGTCAGAAGACCTAGGCTCATATCCCTGCTCTCACACTGCCTAGGGGTATCCCATTGGGCATTTACATAACCTTTCTAAGCCTTGATTTTCTCACATTTAAAATGGAGCTAGCAGTGTTCATCTTATTGGACTGCTGAGAAGCTTAGATAAAATGATGTATAGGAAAGGATCTGTATATATACAGAATTGTAAGCAAACCTAAGTATTACTGTACTATAAGCAGTATTATTAAGTTTTTGGTCTGCAGGTAACATTTTTATAAAATGACTCATCTCATAAATATGGAATGTTTGCTCTTTCCTATCCACTCATCTCCAAAGGGCAATTTTTATAAGATATTTTAAAGAGAATATTTCCCTTTCTTTTATAGAAATGTTTACCATGTAAATACACAGCCAGGCCAAGATAGAAGTAGGATTGCTGAGCTCTGTTGGAACAAGCCCCAGGTAAACACAGTGTACCATGTAACGGATGTGTGAGGCAGACTGGGGAGTGTTGGTAGGGAGGGGGGCAGCGAGGAACATTCACCTTGGCCATGACTACTCTCTGTCTGTAGTTATTAAAAAGTTTGAGTTCTGCCTCCCTGCATGGTCCAGTTGTTTGAAATCCCTCCAGATTAGGGAAAAGTGAGGTTAAAAGGGAAGATTGCCCCAAAGGGTGCGACTACCCTTGAGCTGAACTAACTTGAGCCTCTTGGTCAAGGTTACAACTACAAGAAGTGGACGTGATCACACCCAGGGCTCAAGCAGGCACATGTCCATGTGACATGACTCTTGTCCACGTAAAAACATATGCAAAGTTTTGTTTTTTAAGATTTCCCCCACCAGTCTCCTAATACCTACATCAGGGGGAGAAAAATTTAAATTCCGCAATTAAAGGCCCCAAATTCTTAGGGAATGGAATGCTGTGTGATCCCTAATACTGGATGTTTTGCCTGGGAGCAGGATCTTAGGAGACAGGGCATGTGACGCCCTGGAAGGAGAAAGATGACACAGAAAGCAGGGGAAAGGTGCAACGGTGAAGGCACCAAACGGCTCTTCCCACCTCATGCATTTTCCAAGCCTTCTCCATGATTAATGATCAAAGACAAGGGAAAAGATTTCCAAAACAAGTCAAAGTCATCAGAACTTTTGAAAGACGAACAAATGTCATTCCCTCACATTTTGGAAAGACAGCCATGGGGAATTAGCCTAGGAATTATCCAAAGTATGCTCTGTACCCCATAGGGGAGTCATTACCTCATTTAACCTTTCTATGATGCTACGAGATACGGCTCATGCACCCCACTTTTCAGATGAGAAAATCGAGGCCTACAGAACCATTCAGTGGGCAAACCAGGGTTCACACCTAGGATGTGTGAACCCAGTTCACACAGTGAACTAGTGACCCACAGTGAGTACATTTCCCTGCCCTGTCCTGCCCTCCTGGTGGGCGAGGTCCTGGAAATCACAGCAGGAGGCTCTTCCGGGCTGGCATTGTCAGTCCTCTGGGTTAAGGGAGACAAGCACTCCTTAAACTGTGACGGTCCCTACACAATCACCTGCGAATCTTGTTAAAATGCAGATTCTGATGTAGTAGGTGTGGGGTGGGGCACGAGATTCTGGACTTTGAGCATGTTTCCAGAAGACATCACCAGAGACGCCATTTTGAGTAGCAACCTCACACCTCCCCATAGCCCACCTTTCTTCTTTCAGCTACTCACCCACTCAAAATGCATCATTTACTAAGCACTTACTATATGCCATGCACTGTGCTGGGAGCTGGGGGGTGCAGCTGCGGGCAGGCAGACGAAGCCTTTTCTCTCCCGGGATTTTCATCGTGGTGGAAAGAGACAGAAAATGTACGCCGAAGTGAACAAACAAGTAATACATCGTTAGATACGTGCTGGGAAGCACAGAACAGTGACTGGGAACAGGGTTCTCCGACGCCAGTCCACATTCCTGGGATACTGATCCCCGAAGGGAACCGGAACAGCACTTGTGAATCAATCTAATGGCACTTCTCAATCAACCCTCCCACAATCCATCAAGATTTAGTGGCCCATCTGCTATTTATAAATCAAAATCTGCGATGAAATTACATAGTCTGGGATTTGCTTCAAAATACTTTGGGAAGGGGAAGTAGGTGAGACAAAAATTAGCTTTGAGTTGATAGCAGACAAAGCGGGGAAATGGGTACCTGGGGGAGAGTCATCATATTGTTCTGGTGACTTTATTATATGTTTGACATTTTACAAAATTAAACAGAATTAAAGTATGTAAGTGGGAGGAGTATAATACCTGCCCTCAAAGAACTTACAAACTATCACGCAGCCTGATTCTCCATCAGGGGTCCTTAACCTAGAATTCAGGGGGTCTGAGAATTCAGAGGCGAATTTTAAAATTTGATTTCACTCACCTATAACTGAAACGTCACATTTCTATCAGTTATGCATGCAAGCAAAAACCATAACGGTATCAGCAGGATCTATGCCTCCATCACCAATAGAAACCACAGGCATTTTCAGGGCGCCTGGGTGGCTCAGTCAGTTGAGCGTCCGACTTCAGCTCAGGTCATGATCTCGTGGTTTGTGAGTTCGAGCCCTGCACCGGGCTCTCTGCTGTCAGCACAGAGCCCGCTTCAGATGCCCTGTCTCCCTCTCTCTCTCTGCCCCACTGTGTGCTCCGTCTCTCAAAAATGAATAAACATTTTTTAAAGGTTAAAAAAAAAAAAAAAGGAGGGGCGCCTGGGTGGCTCGGTCAGTTAAGCGTCCGACTTCGGCTCAGGTCATGATCTCACGGTCTGTGAGTTCGAGCCCCGCATCGGGCTCTGTGCTGACAGCTCAGAGCCTGGAGCCTTTTTCAGATTCTGTGTCTCCCTCTCTCTCTGCCCCTCCCCCATTCATGCTCTGTCTCTCTCTGTCTCAAAAATAAATAAACGTTAAAAAAAAATAAAGTTTAAAAAAAAAAAAAGGAAACGACAGGCACTTTCATATCATAGTAACTGTTGTTACAGGTGTCACCAAAGATCACTCCTTTACCCCTTCAACTAGACCTTGATAATCAGTGGGTTGATGAGAAGCTCATATTTTACTATGTCACAAGTTCACATTTTAATAGCTATATTTCTTCAGTAACCATATTTAATAACTATTGGTCCCTTGTAATTCCAGGTATTTTTATATTGTCAAATCCCAGTGTGACAAGGGTCCAGGCTTCACCAGTCCACCACAGGGGTCCATAGTAAAGTTAGAAACCCCAGCCCCAGGTCAGGTTTCCAGGACCCGGAGGGAAGGCATATTTCCACCACCTGCCACGCCCCCCGCACACCCACAGGAGGCCTCACCTGCCCAGAGAGGCAATAAATCGCTCATCCCCCCCCCATAGAAAAATGTAGCTCTCAAGCCCAAATGTCATCCTGACTGAAGTCGTCAGAATGGGGGGCAAGGGGCTGGAAGCATTTGGAGGTTTCCAGTGTCTTGGAGATCGGCCCTGACTTTAGTATGCAAGAGAATTCAGGCAATGGGTTAAGAAATGTCAGGCCACGGGCCAAATAAGAGGAACGTTCCTCTCTGCTTGTCCTTTCTTGATCATCTGTGCCCTGTGTATGGGAATCTACCTTCAGCGGAAACTCCTGAATGACAGGGGTAGAACGGTCAGATTCTCAAAGGCAAGAAGTTGGGAGGTGGGAGGGAAGGGGCAGGTGAGATGACAGCAGAACTCAGGTGAGGAGGAATACATTAACCGGATTTTTGTCGGCTTGGAGACATTTTCAGACCAGTCGCAAGGACAGGAGAATCTATTGGCCCAAGTCCCCCACCTGATGAGGAGCAGGCACGGGGTTATGTTCAGAGCTGCTGGTTTGCACAGTATTCGGAGGCTGGGAACTTCCAACTCCCTGGAGCGCCCTCAAACCGGTGGCTTTGGGGTGAACAAGGTGCTCACACCCAGACACCGTATTAAAGTGTGGACTTCCAGCTGGGGCTGTTGGGTCTCCATGTGACCAAACACCCCCCGGGGCTGTGTGTCCTCCCTGGCTGCGGGACACGGAGACTTGTGGCTTGGGTACACCTGTTAACACTCCTGAAAGAGTCCCCTTCACTTCCTCTGGTCTTTCATCAGGGGCTAAAATTACAGCCACTGAGCTGGCCTCGCCCTTCTGAGCCTGTAACCCGACACCATGGGACAGCCACAGGGCCCCGGGAGGAAGAGAGTGAGGGCGGGGTGCACGGGGGAGGGACAGGGACACTCGGGGACATGTCATGTCATGAGAAACTAAGGACTCGGCATCAATCCCGTGCCAGGGAACCAGGGCACAGATCCCCTGGCCAGAAAATAAGTAAGTAAGTAAAGTAAAAGGCTGCCCTGTGGAGTGGGAGCCCTAAATTAGAAGCCTCCCAAGGACTAAACACAGAATTACAAAGAAAAAGTAGCTTGACAACTGCTGAGTTGCTCCTTATTCACAGAGCGGGGCCAGGGACTCCGTGCAGGCTCAGCCGCTCCCCAGCTGGGTGAAAATGGGAGAGAGCAAGACCTCCCCTACCTGGGCTCCCACAAAAGTTAAACCAGCCAATCTCTGTGCTAGCATGTCACAGACATTAAGGTACTCCAAAGTCATTAAGCACACTTCTTGCCGTCTACCGTGGAAGGCCAGCATGGTGAAGAGAGCAGGTGTTGGGATCGCGCCACCGGGTGTGAATCCTGGCTCGGTTGCCTCCTACATGTGTGTCCTCTGGCAAGCGTGTCAGCAACTCTGTGCCTCAACTTTCTTATCTGTCAAATGGAGCTTAAACATAACAGCACCTACCCCCGAAAGGCTGTCACGATAATAAAATCCACGTATTCACGTAAAATGCTCAGAGCGATGGCTGGCACAGAGTAACCTCCAACACGCGGTGGCTATTATCAGAGTCTGGATTACCGTTCGGTGATTATTCATTTCCCTCATGGTCCCACTGAAGGCAGCGTATACTTCACCACCCATGGCTTTTGGGCTTGGTCATATGACTTGCTTGGCCAAGAAGAAGTTGGAAAATCTGATGTGAGCTAAAGCTTAAGATGGGCTTATGCTCTGGGACTCACCCTCTTGTGCTTCTGCCACTGCTGTGACAAGAAAATGCCCCAGAGTTAGCCCACCAGTCCCAGAAGGGTGAGAGCCATGTGGAGCCGGCTGGAATCAAACCCAGAGACTAGAGCCAAACCCAGACTAGACTAGCCAACTTGCAGACCCACAGCTTAAGTAGACTCACTGCAGCTGATGTGCAAAACAAAAAGCCTGAGACTACACACTTCTTGCTGTATGCTACTGATTTGGGGGCTCATTTGTTACACAGCCATGGCTGACTGATCGTTACTATTACTACTACTACTTTTATTATTATTTTATAATAAACAGCTTGGACACTTTGGAGGTTTTAATACTGAATCTTAAAACACACTCCGTTCCATTTTTGGACAACTCTCACTATGAAAAAGAAACAACAGGAAAGATGGTTGTCTTGCCACTATAGGATATATGAAACAAGCGTTCGTTCATTTGCTCAACCACCCTTTACTGAGCACCTAGTACACGTAGACACCACACTAGGTGCTGGGGAAACATACGCTTCAGAGTGATCTGCGTTTAATTCCTGCAGATAAATCATCTTCCCCCGCCTGATATGCTGATCCTTAGGAAGCCAAGTCATGCCCTGTAATGCATTAGTCCTGGCCAAGGGGAGGAGGGCTGGCATGCCACGATCACCCCTGGAATCCACCAAAGTCTTTAAGCAGCCATGTGTCTGCTCCGCAGGAAGGCTGTCACTGTCCAGGATCCTCTCAGCCCTGTAGAAAGTTCTGCAGCCTCCAAACTGTCACTGATGTTCAGAATCCAAAGCGCTGCCATCTTTTTCCTGGATAAACCCCAGCTCACACCTAGGATCGGAAAGGCAGTAAGTCGTATCTCTCTCTCCCTCAGGCTAAAGCAGTCCCGGTCTTTAACAGCCAACTGTTTTTCTGAGGCTCAGGGGAATTGAAAATCAGTCCATCTGGAAACTCCTCCAATAGCTTATGCTGTTTAGAACCTGGCAGGAGCAGGGATCAAGGGCTGGGCCGCTCTTTTATCATCCCTTCAATGTAGGCCATCTAAGAGTCTATTATCCAACCCGGGCTAACTGGCAAAACTCCAGGTCAGTACATTTCAGAGGCAGAGGGCACCTCAGAAGCCATTTCACCCTCGCCGCCCTCACAGCTCTCCGCCTCGGCCCCGGGGATAAAGAAAGGGTTTAGTCTGCAGATTATTCCATTTGGCCTCCACTGTGAGCCATGAAATGATGAACCTCGTGTGTAGAATGTTTACAACTCTCTAGAAGGCATATTTCTTTTCTTAAGCGCAACATAGATGGTGGTAGCATAAAAATAACTGGCGAGTGTTTATTTTTGCTAAGCGCTCACTTGGTTTCCAGAAATTTAAGATGGATACCCTGTGAAGTTGGAATTCATGCACCGAGGCCTGAGAATGGCGCTGGGTAGGTAACCTGGGGACCTCTGTAGACCTATCGGAGCATAGTTGCCTCAAGCTTTAAATTGACCATAAATCTCAGCTTTTCCTTTCCATCAGGCTTCTTCCGAGGACAGCTGTAGCTGCCAGTACGTGTAACATGAGACATTCTCACCATCGGGGGTGAAGGCGGCGGAGGGGGGTGGGGGCATGTCACAGCACCGATTTGGAAACTACCGCAGTGTCACGCTCCTGCGTCCCACTCCGAAACCAGTGTCGGCTCCTGTAGTGATCCCGTCTTTTTAGTCTGTGTTTTTGACGCTTTCACATCTGGGGCACTGATGACCTCGGAGGGACTGCCTCGGCCAGGGCTAGCGAACTCCGAGCGCGAGCCAACATTTCACCCGGGAGCATGTTTCTCCTACACAGGCTAGCCAAGCCACGGTCAGACTCCCATCCACCTCCTTTGTGACGCTCTCACAACTCCAGGCCCTTCCGCGCCGCCCTAATCACGCCAGGTCAGGTGCTACACAACCAGCTCCTATCTTCCAGAGCCCACTACAGTTATTCAAACTAGCCAATCCAAATCTGCTTCCTTTGTCCACCCGTTCCTTCCTGATCAACCCCGGTGCTTGTCCGTGTACCCCACCGCCCTGCCCCATGGCACGGCTGGTCTCTCCTCTTGGGCTCTGTGACTAACAAACTATCTTTTCGTGGCCAACCATCTCCTGATCTGTTGGCCTCATCATACCTGAGTCACAATAAAATGTACATTTAACAATAGCGTCGGTGCCCAGGAAGGGGGTGGGCAATGGACAAGCAAGTCAGCCAACACCTGTGTCACCAAGGTCACGTGGCCCCTCCCATCGCCAGGCAGTTGTTCAAAGCCTTTCTTTTGAAGGGGTGAGGGCTGGGAAGGCATGAGGAGCAAAGGGGCATGTTTAAGGGCAAATGTTTAACCGATAGTTTTTAAAATAATAATGCCCCGATTAGTCGTGCGTACGTAGGGATTCCATCACATAAATATTCCGACCGCGGCTGTCAAGCTACCAAAATGAGAAGAGGCCCTGACTGTCTGCTGGGGGCCGTGGGGACTTCTCCAAACGTGGCCCCAGACACCCAAGAGTTATAAAGACTCCTTGATGCTCCCACAGGCCAGGCTTTCAGGAGAGATAGGAGCCTCTCTTCTCAGAGAAACACAGACAATCCAGGAAAGAATGCCCCTGCCAAGGGCTTTTCAAAGCCTTGGGGGCAACTGCAGCTCGGGGCACGCGGGGCGTCAGAGAGAGAACCCGCGCTCTGGTGTCACAAAGGCCTGCGTGCGGCCCTGAGTGCGTGAGTCAGTCCGAACTCCAAGCCTCGCTTTCCTCATCTGCAAAATGGGAAATGACAACTCCAACTCTGCTGGGCTGTAGTAAAGGCTACAAATAACGTCCGTTCAGGACTTAGCACGACGTCTGACACAGAGCTTCTTAGCTCGGTCAAGGAAACCGTGTGTAGTCTTCTTCCATGAATTTGTGACTGAAATCTGGTATTTTCTTCAATTATGAATGGAGGCAACAAACTGCGGAGATATTAGCAGGAGTTGTGAGTTTGTTGCCAACAGAGATTATGGGTATTTTCATATTCCATTATAGTTAATGCCTTGAAATCCTATTCCACAGCACTATTCAAGTTACAATGGCCATTGGATTCATCACTAATTCTTATGATTTAATGTATTAATAAAGAAGTATACATCTATTAAAATATCACAACTTAAAAAATATTTGGAGGGGTACCTGCATGGCTCAGTCAATTAAGCGTCCAACTTCAGCTCAGGTCATGATCTCACAGCTCAAGACTTTGAGCCCCACGTCGGGCTCTGTGCCGACAGCCTGGAGCCTGCTTTGGATCCTCCGTCTCCCTCTCTCTCTGCCTCTCCCCCGCTCATGCTTGCATGATCTCTCACGCTCTCTCTCTTTCAAAAATAAACATTAACATTTTTTTCATTAAAAAAAAATAAAAGATAAAAATATTTTGATAGTTGTGTTTCAATATACTTGGCTTCAGCGATAAGCCTATGGATTGTACTTTGTTTTCAGAAACATTATTCTGAAAAGGGATCCCTACATTTTATCAGATTGCCAAAAGGGTCCATGGTTCAAGTAAAAGTTAAGAATTCCAGGACGGATACTATAAATGGCAGCTAGATGGTGACGACGGTGATGACGATGATGGCGACTCTCACAGCTGCTGGGGCAGTAACAGCCTTGTTTGGATGAGGGCTACTAGAGCAGATGCCCCTGGAGAACATGCTAACTCCATGTACCCACGAGCTGTTGGAGCACCTAAGAAAGCCACTGAATAAAGGGGCTGTGCTTGCTGCCCGGCGTTATCTCTTATCCCCTGGAAATCCCAGCCACCGTTCACCTGGCCCTAGAGAAGGCTCTCTAGTCCACAATGTCACCAGGTGTGAATCCCAGCTCCGTGCCCACTGACTGGGTGCTTCCCAAGTGATGTTTGTGCTCTCACTCCTGCAGGGGTCTTCCACGGCTACTCCCAGAGCCTGGGAAACATGGTTCCTGGATGTCCTCAACAGGTACCCATTGGTAATGATCTGTGGTTCAGAAAACCTAGACGTGGCATCTTCGGCCCTAGAAGACATCATGAGGGGCAGACCAAAAAGCCTCGGGGCCAGACTGTCAGCACCTGTGAGCTGTTTTGCAGTTTGAGAAAATGTTTGGAAAGTAAGCTTACTAGTTAGCGTCAAGCATTGTAGAGGAAATGAAGCTTACCTCACGGAGAAGGACTGTGGCCAAATTGCTACCTGGGCAGCAATACTGTGTCATCTAGCTAAAACGTGTTAGGAGCTCCCTACAAGATCACTGACTTGCCTCTCATCCTTCCAACTGAGAACAAGTAGGCACCGAACGTTGGCAGCAGAAATTCCACAAAGCTGTGTGTTAAATATTATTGTTATACCCTTTTTAGAGACGAGAAGGCCAAAGTAAAGCTATTTGCCCAAGGTCACCCAGGGAGTAGGTGGTAGGAGCAGGATTTCAACCCAGTTCAAAGGCTCCAAAGCCTAGATTATTGGCCACTCTTCTAAGCTGATGGATCCTCAGTGAACTACAAAGACTGGAGAGCTCACTGGATGACTAAGCACATTCAAAGCATATTTGGGGTAGTGGTAACTTTTGATCCTGGACAACTCTCTGGCTGTCGTGGACACATCAGCCTTGGGTATTGGACTTGAAGAGATCAAAGTGTTGGTTGATTTCATAATTGAGAGCCAAAGGATGCTTTGTCAGCTGAGTTACTATGATGTGGGCTTCAGCTGTATAGAGACAACACTCCCTGGTCCCTTGTCAACCTGTCTCTCTCATAGAGGGATGTGTCATAAAGGATCATTTCAGCTGAACTCTATGCTGCCCCATGGTGAGTGCTCCAGAATCTCACCCCTGGGTACTATCAGGCTTTCTCCTTCCAGTGTCAGCAGAAAACTCCAACCTCCTTTCTCCCATATGATTTTCAAACCCACCAGGAACATTCATCACAACGTTCAACCTTTGAGCTTTCCAGTCTAAAATTCTGATAGATTCACTGATGTTCCCAGATCTGATATAAGCACTAGCCAAAATTCTTCTGCAATTTCACACAGCACCTTTGAGTCCACAGAATACCTGGTAATTATTTCCCTAAGTCTTTCCGAACAATGGCATCTATTTTGACATAATCACGCACTCAGTACCAGCAGTATGATAGTAAATGTTTAACAACTGACTTTCCAAAGTGGGGGGGGGG
>NC_064817.1:12795037-12836234 GCF_023721935.1 Panthera uncia | reverse complement strand
TTTTAAATAATAATAAAAAGAGAGAAGCAAGTATTGTTAATAAAACCATTGTTTCAGAGACTTGCATCTACTGGGGCCACAAATGTAAAATGTATTGCACACTGTGGATCATGATCAAAACTTATTTTAGAAACACTGATTTGTGGGGCGCCCGGGTGGCTCAGTCAGTTGAGCGTCCGACTTGGGCTCAGGTCATGATCTCACGGTTCGTGAGTTCAAGTCCTGTGCGCTGACAGCTTGGAGCCTGCTTCAGATTCTGTATCTCTCTCTGTCTCTGCCCCTCCCCGACTCATGCTCTGCCTCTCTGGGTCTGTCAAAAATAAATAAACATTTTTTTTTAAATTCTAATACTGATTTATTATATATCCTTCCAGACATTTTCCATATTCCTGCATCTTAACAAACATGCAGTAATCTGCTGTAGAGTATTTCACTGTACCAATTTGTAGTCATGTTGCTTATTCAACCAATTTTCTACCATTAATCATTTAGGGATATTCCCAATATTTCTTCATCATAAGCAAAGGTAAAGCATCTATGCATTTTAATTTTGCTCTTCCAGGGATTTTCTTAGGTTAAATTCTGAAGTGAGATCTCTGGTATACAGTTGTTTTGTGTATTAATTCCCTAAAGGCCAACTGTTTCCCAGAAAAGGTATACCTCATCACACTTCCATCAGCAGTGTCTGAAGGTACCCTCATGCTCACCCCATCTTCATTCCCGCCCCAAATCTGACCATCATCATTTTTTCATTTTGGCCTATTCGAATAAAGGAGGGGGAGGCAATTTATTTCAATTTGGGGTGATTAGTAATCTGAATGGAGGTCACCCACCGTTAATGCACATCAGCCTTCAAGCAACACCATAGAAGAGAGAAGGCCGACCCCTGAGCTAGAAGGGAAACCTCTGTATCCACAAGGTGAACCTTTGCGTTTTCATAGCAAAGGCCTTGATGTATAAACTGACTCCTGCTATAGCGACCAACTTATTTCACACAATCGGCGCGTTCCCCCAAACTACTAGGTTACAAATAGACAACTAATCAGTTACAGCCAGACATGCAGCTACTGCCTTGCCCATTACACGTGTGAACATCTAACACGGCCACGTGTCTGTGCCAGACACACAGTGGGTACTTCTTGATTCGTGGGCTTTCTCATCCAAAGGTCCCAACCCTAGCCCTTCTGAACATCCAAGGACCCACCTGGACACCGTCCTTGGGTCTTTTCTTCTACGTCTGTTTCCCCATCATAAACCGGGAGGCAGAAGGCTACCCAGCGGTGCTAAGGTGGTAGGGGTGGGAGGAAGCGTGTGTGCGTGGAGAGCCCCTGAGGAAAGCAGGTGGAGCACCAAACTGCGGACGAGAGCCCCACTGAGTCCTGGATTCCAAGTTTCAACAGTGTGCTCTCAAAGCCACTTGGCGGGGCCTCTGTTTCCTCATGTACCAAAAGCATGTGTTTGCAGCACGGGCTTTTGAGGGGCTTGTGAAATAACACGAGACGAGAGTCGCAGAAAACATCCACGCAATAAGTTTAGAGGTGTGTGCGCGCACACACTCCAATCCTCTCCACGTCCGCCTGAACCTCTTTAGAAGAATCCCCTTGACAACAGTCCTCTAAGACAAAAATTCAGCCATCTTCCAAAAACTGGGGGCAGGGTTGGCTGCAGGAAAAAGCCAAAGGGGTGAGAAAGAAACAGCTGTAGGCTGTGCTCTCGGCCATCGGCCATCCACACGTAGTAGATTTAGGCAAGAGATACTCAGGTTTTCAGAGTATGTCTGGATTCTTAAAGGCCTCTTGTTCTGCATAAAGCTCTTTTGCATTTCACACCTGGTGGGTAAAGAAAAGCATATCCTGCGCCCCCCTCTCCCCACCTGCAACTTCATAGAGCTGTCTCACTAGACCTCTGGTTGTTAAAAGCGAGAAGTCAAGTCTCTACATTTGAAGAAAATCTGGTTAATGGTCCAAAGCGGTTCCCTCATGGAAAAATCAGCTCACCTATCCTCTAGTTAGGAAAAAGAATGAAGCAAAGTAAAGTTTAAAGCCACGTTCAAATTTATTATAAAACCCCACTCTCCAAGGCCCAGCTGAGTGTCACTCTTTCAGATTCAGCTGCAGAGGCTCCCCACGCCTTCACACCCAAAGTGAACCCAACATTCCACCAAAACACAAGGTAGCCGCGGGGCTGCCTGGCCCTCAAAGAGGTCTCAGATATTCCCAGGATGCTTGGAGGGGAAGGCCCGTGCCGAAACATTCACCCTTCAATTCTCCAATCACGTCATTTCAGACCAAGCAGGAAAGAGGCCTGGGGCGCTGGGGTGCAGGGGTCTGGGAAGCTGAGCCTCGGCCAGGGGTTTGAAACAAAGTCCTGTGGGCAGTTTTAGAATTCGCTGGAGGCTGTTTCAACCCCCAGAATCCACAAAGCTCCATCTAGCCGGGGTTGCTACTTTGTGGATCAGATATCCGAGGCCCTGAAAGCAAAGAAGAACCGGAATAAACCCTCTCAGGGAGACAGAAAAGCCTCCCCTCCTCTTTGTCTGTTGCCCTTCTGAGGAAGTGTTCTGCTTTGCCTCGATTTTGCATAAAATTTTGAGGGTTGGGGCAATCAGAGAAGGCAACTCTCTGTAGCTCTAAGGCTAATCCAGCCAAGTGATTAGAGAACGCACCGGTCTTCCTCCTCCATTCCCAACCCCAGGAACGGAAGCAATTTGAAAATCTGAAAGGATCCTCCTCACAAAGAGCTGAAGCAGCGCCAATAAAGATTCCAACGTCAAACTCCGATTACATGGAGTTTGCGAGTGATTTGAAACATGGCTTTGTTAAGAGCCCTTGTCTGAGAATCAAAAGGCCCCATAACTATGCTTTAATTTAAAGAGAAGGGGAAGAAAGGTCTTTTTAAGTAGATCACATTTCCTCCATTTTAGACATCAAAACGTTGCCACCAAGGATCAGTGATAATCTTTACATTACGGAAAAACACAGCAAAACTTTTGCTTAGTCTAGAAGGCAAAGGACAAGGAACGAGAACAGTCACTGTCGCGGCCCTGAAGTGTCTTGTCGAGGGAGAAAGTTTTGTAAAGCTACAAGGGAGGGAGTTTTTACCAGACAGAGATCTGCAGGTATGCTCACCAAAAGGCAGGAACCTGGATGTTCACAGCAACATCATTCAAAAGAGCCAAAACTGAAAATCACGGAAATGCCCATTAATAGAACAGACAAATGAGCCATGGTATATCTGTCGGAAGGAATACTATATAGCGATGAAAATAAAAACTACAGTTCCATGCGACAATGCGAATGGGTCACGTAAATATAATTTTGAGGGGGAAAAATCCAGATATAAAAAAAGCACATAAAAGCCAAATCAGCCAAAATAATCCGTGCTATTAGAAGTCAGGGCAATGGCTACCGCCGGGAAGGTACGATTGGACAGGAACATTGGCATGATGTCTAGAAGGCTGCAAATGTTGTTTCTTGTTCCAGGGCCTGGCTACTGAGGGGTGTCCAATTTCTGAGGATTCCTTGAGCCGTACAGTCAGGATTTGTGCAGATTTCTATATTTGTGTTATAACCATATCTTTGAAGTTTCACGACTATACGTACATCATTTACACATGGGGGAGAGAGAGGGAGAGAGAGAGGGAGAGAGAGAGAGAGGGAGAGGGAGAGAGAGAGAGAGGGAGAGGGAGAGAGAGAGAGGGAGAGAGAGAGAGAGAGAGAGAGAGGGAGGGAGAGAGAGAGAGAGAGAATTCTTTTGGTTCCAGATAGCCACGTTTCTCTAGAAGCTGGAACTTTGTCAACAAGTTTTTATATCCATTTGCTTACTTGAGGAAAGCCACCACACTGCTCTGGTCACACACACAGAAACGCTCTACGCCTCTCAGAAAAAGATCCTATGGTTTAGCGCTTCTTTTGTTCAGTTACAGAACACCAAATACTTGGGAGTATTTTCACCATCTGTGCATTTTCAGGAAAAGCAGTCCTTTTTCCTCCCTGCACTGTACCTCCATGTTAGTTCGGGTCTGCTGACGCCAAGTGCCATACCAAAGAGCTCCTAAATGGAAGAATACTTCTCCCTCATGCGAAGTCCGATCAGGTGTTGGCAGACAGCCTTCCACGTGGATTCAGGGACCCAGTGGCGGCCCTACCATCCCTAAGGGCCTCGGGGTCCTCTGCTGAACCCTCTGCGCGCCGCCAGCAGAGTGAAGAAGAAATAAACTGCCGGGGATTATGCAGGAGCTTTTATACATCCATCCTAGGGCAAAGCAACGACCTCTGTCTCCCACATCCATTGGACAGAACTCAGTCACATGGCTCAACCTACCTGCAAGGGAGGCTGGGAAATGTAGTCTGGCTGTGTGCCCAGGGAGGAATGGGAAGTGCCGGCGAACAGCTGAGGCATTCTCTGCCACGGTCTGCCCAGACCTAGCATCTCCTCTCTTCCGCTAGCTGTTCCACTGTCTGACTACAGTGAGCAGAAGACGAAGGCCTGGACGTGTCATTGTGGGAGAAGACGTGTACGGTTCCAGAAAGCAGGGGCGTGGGTGTCCACACTCGGCACCACTTCCACAACAGCACACATCCTAAGCCAGGCCTTCCCCGCCATCAGTAGAAGTCCATGGCCCCCGAGAGTGAGGGCCTAATGGCTGCCAGACGCTAAATTGTTCTCGCAGAGCTCCACGACAGGAGTTAGGCCAGCCAGGCCAGAAAGCAGGGTGGCGTTCTTCGGTCCTCATTTTTACCACACGTCCACCTGGCCACAATATTTACGGTGGTTGAGGAGCCACAGGGGGTGGGTTTTACCCACTTTTATACCTATTTCCTTTACCCAAGCCCGTGATAATAATCATGATGAAACAGCGACGAAAATGGTGGCATCCGTGGCCTACAGCTCTTAGCCCTCACTGGGTTTTCGGTGTATGCGCCACACGGTGCCACGCCATCCACAGGCGGACTCACTTCATCTTTACCACGGTTCTCTGTGGGGGGTACTGACGGTGTCCCCATCTCACAGGGAAGGAAACTACGGCACAGAAGCTACGAATGTGTCTAAGATTCCACAGCTGGCAAGTGGTGGGACTGAGAGGATCAAAGGCCAACATATACTTCCAGAAAAGTGAGCAGGATGAGGACCACAGCCTGCGATCACGACAAAATTCCCATCCCTTGGGGAACAAACCTTGAACCACGCTGACCAGGCCACAGAAGACACGCAGAGCAACTTGGAAAGACAACTACAAGGTGACAAAGTGAAGCGTCTCTCTGGGTGTTTTTGCTTTTGTCTTTTTAACTTTCCTTCTCACTCAACGGCCATTAAAGCCTTTGAGGTGACAAATCAAGAAAACCCAAGAGGGCTTCAAATGCGCACTGCCAAGCCGATACTCTTAATAGCTCGCCCCGCTCGCTGTCTTTTCTCCAGTGTACTTGGAAGTGAACCCCACTTCTCATCATCTCATCCCCCCCCCATCACCAGCCTGAGGTTCACTGGTCTTAGGGTGTGGGGCAAAGAGTTAAAATAAAGCCACACAAGTGGCAACCTTATGCAATGTATTTTTCTTCGTGCAATTGGATTAGTTTTAATTAGCAGAGGCTAAAACTTTGCCAGATGAGCACTCGTGACATCTGATACCTGAGCCGACTTCCAACATCTCTTCTCTCACACTGAAGGCATTTAACCCAAGTGAAACTCAGGAAACCTTCCACGGTGTCCTTCCCGGGGTCTCGTCTCGGTTTGTCCACTTTCCCCCACACCGCCCCAAACTCTAAAGTTCCTGTTCGTGAAGCAAAAAGCCCCAGGACTTCTCACAGGGAAAAGGATTTCTGCGGTAGTTATTCGTGCTGCACCGGCCGCCTCCGCCCCCAACCCCGAAGTTCATCTCTAGAATCCAACTCTCCATAAACACGCGCCATCTTGCTGCTGAAGCTCTGCAGGGGTGAGGAGGGGCTGGCTGAGGCAGCAGAACTCTGATGCGAAGTTAAAAAGGAAAATACAGCTTTACTTGCATTATTAAAATATAAATACAGGCTCGAGGAACAGAGTCCAGATGCATGCTGGAGAGAAACATAAATATTGATATTAAATTATAATGAACATTATGTCTCACTGGCCGTCGTGTCTCCTCTTTGCTCCCTCAGACGTCTAGCACTCAAAATCAAGAGTAGGTGAACTCCAGAACGGGGCTTCTTATTTCACAGGTCTAGATGCACTCAGACAGAATAATCAGAAATCAGATTTTCAAAAACTTTGGTCACCCTCCACCCAGGCTTCGAGCATCAGCATTGGCTGAAAACACATGTACAAATCAGTACCCCCGGCCACTTCCAAATTGGCCCAAGGTGAACAAGGTCCTTTTTTTCACGTCCCTTAAAATGTTATTTTAGCTTTATCTTAAGAAAAACTCCTACTTCTTTTTTTTTTTAATTTTTTTTAACGTTTATTTATTTTTGAGACAGAGAGAGACAGAGCATGAACGGGGGAGGGTCAGAGAGAGAGGGAGACACAGAATCTGAAACAGGCCCCGGGCTCTGAGCTGTCAGCACAGAGCCCGACGTGGGGCTCGAACTCACAGACCGTGAGATCATGACCCGAGCTGAAGTCGGACGCTCAACGGACTGAGCCACCCAGGCGCCCCAAAAACTCCTACTTCTAAGCAAATCCCGCGGCCTCTGAGGCCAGATTCTGATCCCTCCGCCCCGATCCTGCCTACAGCTCAGCACCAAGATGTTATCGACAGCCAGCGCCATCAGGCCAAAGTGAGGAAACGCCACCGTTCCAAACTGAGTCGGATCCTCCAGGAGAGCCCTGAAGCCGTGTGGAAACATTTTCTTCCATGCCCATAGTCATACAACAGGCCTGGCAGGGGCTGGGGTGAGGGCACCCGAGTTCAAACACTGCTCTCCTAACTCAAACGAGCATTATCCATCTGGAGCGCGGAAATAGTCTGTATCTTAATAGGGGTGTGGGTCGCACAGGTGAATACAGTTGTTAAAACTCATCAAACCACACACTGGACGGTATGGAAAGTAGACCTTGATTTTATTTGAGTTTTTTTTTTTTTAGGTCTCAGTTAGAACACCTTTTAAAATCGTCCAAGGCAGCAAAATATGATTAATCAACAAGGCTCTGGAAGCGCCGACTCCCTCAACATTCAGAAGTGGCTTTACAAAAGGCATTTGACATATGTGAGAATTTGCTCGCGCTCCTAGAAGGACTGGAACACGTTGTAACATGGTTTCCTTTGAAGCGCGTCTGGCAGGGTAAGAGGGGAGGAGAGTTTTCCTTTCCCCTTCAATTTTATGCCCTTCTGTATGGGTCGCACTGCCTAGCCCTAAAACATGAATCAAAAAATGTCAACAGCTCTAAAGTGGATCCAACCACTTCTCATGACTTCCGCCAAACCACCTCCGTCTCCCTCACCAGGAAAGCTGCAGCCGCCTCCTACTTGCTCCCTCTGCTTCTAGCCCTGCCTCCCCGCAGCCTTCTCCAGTCCCAAGAGCCGATGTGACCCCTTCCAACTCTAAGTCAGTGCTGCTACTCCTAGGCTTAAAACACTCCACTGAGGCCCCATTTCACTCAGAGTAAAAGGCCTCAAAACGGCCTACAAGACCCTCCATGAAGCACCCTCTGCCCCTCCTCCCTGGCCTCCCCCCTCTTCTCCCACTCTTCTCCTTACGCCACATCCACCACACGGGCCGGCCCCTTTGCCATCCCTTCACCAAGCCAAGCATGCTCTCGCCTCAGGGCCTTTGTACCAGCCCCGCTTCCTTCTGCCAGAGCCCTCTTCCTCCAGCTCTTTCTGACCTGGGCTCAAAGGCTGCTCCCTCCGTGCTGCTTGAAAAGCAGCAACTCCGGGTACCCGAGTGGCTCTGTTGGTTGAGCAACTGACTCTCCATCTCGGCTCAGGTCCCGTTCTCAGGGTCGTGAGTTCAAGCTCCACGTGGGGCTCCACACTGGGCACGGAGCCTACCTCAAAAAAAAAAAAATTAAAATAAAAAACGAAAATAGCAACCCCACACCACAAACCTTGTCAGGTTCGAGTCCTCTGGCTGGCCCTCAGTTTCTTTTTGGCCCCTAACACAGCCTCCTAAAAGGCTTTGTAATCTCCTTAAAGGGGTGATGTTTGTTCTTTATGGTTTTTCTCTCTCTGCCGAAAGCTCTTTGTAATGTCTTGCTCACTGATGAAACTCCAGTGCCTAGAAGAGTGCCTGGCCTATAATAAATGAATGAATCTAAATAATAAGAGCATCGGTCAAATTTTGTTTATTTCTGTACTTCCCTGCATAACCAAAAGAGCCCCCAAAGAGCATAGAAATCTTAATAGTTTGCTGACCGTGCACAGGGACATTGCGCTGTTTGGCCGGCTGTCTCCTTCCCCTGACCCAGCATCTCACAGACTTAGGCACAAGGTTCACCTACCTGGAAAAAATGACCACGCGCCTCCCACTCTGCACGCTCCAATTACAGCGCCAAGGAAAGGACACCCAATAATGACCAGGGGCTCATCACGTGCCAGGCACGGTTTTCAGTGCCCGTACACCTTGACTCCTTCGATCCTGTCAACAACCGGATGCCAGGAAGTACTCTTGGTACCTCCATCCCATAATAGACCAAGAAAAACAATTCGAGAAATTGTCCAAAGTCACACAGCTTTGAAGGGGCGGAGCTGGGATTTGAGCCCTCGTGGTCTGACTCCAGAGCCTGCACTCTAAACCACATACTCACTTGCTTCTCAACAATTAGATAACCCGGATGCTCGCCAAACTTACTCAAACGGAGCCTAAGCAAACGCCAAAGGTCATGCATGAACTCCAGACCTTTCCCTCAGAACAGAGAACACGAGGTTCCCCCGGGTGTCCTAAAAGAGATAAGCACTCTGATTCTCTGCCTTTCACAAACCAAGTGCCTTGGAGTCAGAGAAATCGACCCTAGGACCCAGAAAGTCCCCTTGCAGTCCAATGCTGTGGTCATCCTATGGCCAAAACACCAGAGTCCCCAAAATAAACTCTTTATCCATTCTCTGTAAGAACATTTAAAGGGCCCCTCTGATGGCTGTGAGTCCCGTTTGAGCCAAACTAACCTCCGTTCCCTTTTGAGTAGGGCTATTAGATGGGGAGATCAAAGGAATGCTATAGACATATGGTATCTTGATTTCAGCAAACCATTTGACAGTCGCTCGTGATGGTAAATCTTGTGGGCAAGGTGAAGAAATGTGGTTTGAATGGGAAGGTGGGGGGTGCATCTGTGGCGGCTGCAACAATGGTACCCAAGGAATGGTGATTGACAGACATCATCTCGGAGGGACACTGACGGTACTGCCTGCCAACCGACTCTGGCCCTGAGTCCATCTGAACAATCATTTTATCAAAGATGTGGATGACGGGCTAGAATCATGTTTATGTCTGCAGAGAGCAAAATGCTGTGGGCAGTAGCTGACACATTGCATCAAGATTTTAAACCATCACCACTGATTGGAAATGAAAGAGCAAGGCAAGCAAGATTCAATTGAACAGAGACAATGGGGGAGTCTTGTGAAATTTAAGTTCAAAATACCAAGCGCACAATGGAGTAGAGGAAACCCCGTGTAAAACAACTGCCGCTGGAAAGGGAAGTTTGCGGGCCCTAAGAGCAATAATGCGGCAACAATGCCCTGCAATGGTTAAAACAACAAGGGCCACTGGGCCACCTCAGTCCAGCAGAGTGTTCAAACGAAGAAAGGAACGGGTCCACTTGTGCCCTGCAACCCTCGATGGGAGGTTGGATTTGATAGGTGCTCGGGCCTTTCCCAACTCTGAGAATCCCAAAATTCTCCAATTCTTGTTAAATTCATTTTATTCTTGGTTAATTTCACATCGAAGGACTTAGGTACTTCACAGTTAAGTCATCTTTCAGCATATGGACGCCCAGGTCTTCAGATTCCTGTTTCAGTACACGCTAACCTTCTCATGTTCATTAGGGAATTGAGCAGTGGACATTAACGTCAGAAACAAAACTGGACCGTGCCTGTCTTAGTCATTCACAATGATGAGCTAGACGGGAACTCTGCCCTTTGTGGGCTTGCAGTGTGGTTGAAGGGCTTTCCAAATCCTTGTTTCCACAAATTTAGATCTTAGAATGAGAGCCTTACATTTAGAAACCACTCCCACCTCATATTTATTTATTTAGTTAGTTATTGAGAGAGCGCGAGCGCAAGCAGAGGACAGGCAGAGAGAGAATCTTAAGCAGGTTCCATGCTCAGCAGGGAGCCCTATGTGGGGCTCGATCCCACAAACCATGGGATCATGACCTAAGCCAAAATCAAGAGTCCGATGTTAACCCACTGAGCCACCCAGGTGCCCCCCTCATTATTTTTTATTTCACTTATTATTAAGATGTGATTCATGAGGAATTCTTGATGCAAAAAGAACTTTGAGGAATTTTTGTGATTGATGGTTTGTTCCAGGCATACTCTTCCTATGATTTCTAAGTACAGTGTCCTACAAAATCTTGTGTTCCATGATTTTTAATAGTAAAAATAAAGGAAAAAGAAATAAAATTGAGCTGTCAAAACAAAATTCCAATCACATTTAAAATTGTCTCTGTCCCTAAAATTTAAAAGCATTATATGAAGTCAATGAATTCTTAAGACTTGGACGATAGAAGAGATTTCATATGTCATTGCAATTTAAAGGTAATGCCCATTAAAGGTAGACCAGAAGCTCTGAGACTGGAGACATTTCTGAGAGCTTATGTGGAATTTACACTTTCCTGACGGCATTATGTGGGAAAGGCCTCCACAAACAGGAAGAAAAAAAAAATCTTTTTTGTTACCGTCTTAGCATTCTCAGCCCCACAGAATCTCAAGGATTTCCTAGGTAAAGTGGTTCAATAGTTTTGATTTAAAAGCCCAATCCAGTACAGCAAGAAAAGTCTAGAAAGAAATGTGTTGCTGTTACTAGTTATGAGGAAATTACAACCATGAATTATTAACCTTTGAAAGATTGCTTTCTTCTCAGTTGTTCCGTGATGGATTTAAAAGCAGCTTTCAATGGAGCTGTTAGGATCTCATAACGCATCAGAGAAGCTCGCTGAGCAGACAGGAGGAAAAGAAATCTAACCACAGTTGCTGAAACATCCAAAACAACACTGCAAGGACGGGGGCGGGGTGTTGCAAGTGGTAGAACAGACAGAATGGGGGAGGGGGAAAGAATCATCCCTCTAGGAGCAGAATGAACCCATGATTAGCGTTACCATATGAGCCCAAAATGATGAATTCACCCAACGTGTTACTTCCTAGTATCTTTCTGGGTTTAGCAGTTTCTGTGTCCGCTCTGCTCTGGCTGAAATGCTTCTCAAATAGGGAGCTTGGATCCCCAGGGGCCATCACTGACCCCATTCCACAGGTCCATAAACAGTACTCTCAAAGGCTGACGAATGGAACACTAAAGAGTGGATGTGTCTTCATCACAGTAGACTTGAGTTCCTTCTGTACCCCTTCTCACCCCTGAAGCACTGAAGACCTGCCCTAAAGGGTAAGAAGTTATTTCCGGACCCACTGCAGAGCATCTGCGAGGGGCCAGGCATGTGGCTAATCTAATAATCCTGGGGCAAATAGCTCAAGGAAAAAGAGTGAGAAACATCACCTCTCCTATACTCCTAGCCCTATGTCTCTGCCCTCACAGTTTAAAAATTAAACAGATTGTTTTGGTCCAGGTTCCCCCAGACCCTATGAGTGTAAATACAAGTTCAAGTAGTTTATGTGGAAAGCAACCCCAAGAACCACCCACAGGGGAATGAGACAGTGAGATGGAGAAAGGGAGGCCGAGAATACACAGTGCATTATCAAACAAGTCAGCACGGTGGGCACCTAGAGCTCAATCCTACTGGGGTGCCCTGAGAGATGGTGTATAACATTCAAGGAAGCTGAGGCATTCGTCCACCAATGCCCCATCCATCAATGGTTGAGTGCTGCTTCAGGAGCATTTAGCTCACCGCCACTTCTGGCTTCCCCTACATTCAAGACCAACCGTGGTCCATTAGCCAGGGAAAAAAAGCCCCAGGCAGAGTCAGGAGTTTACCATAAGCAGCCTTCAGCATGTGAGGTGAGGGCTGGAGGAATACAGACAGAGTGCCAACACTGGTGGCTGTTCGGAATGAGAAAAGCTAAAAGTTAGCACAGAGTTCTAGAAAACTTGTAGGTGGCGAGGTGGTTGGCAAGGAACTGGGTTCCACTTCACGGAGGAGATGCTGTGTTGGCTGAGTATCAAAGGATGGGCAGGAATCAGCCAGTGAAATGTTCCAGAAGCAAAGAGTAGTATACACATAGGCATGAAGAATGAGAAAGCCTGGCAAGTTGGGGAATGCCCAAGAGCTCAGTACGACTGGATTAGGGTAATAGATGGAGAAGACAGAGAGGGACAATGGGTAGAAGGGCAAGAGATGAAGCTTGTCAAGTGGACAGAAGCATATTGAGAAGGGCCTTGATTTTAATATAGTAATTCCCCTGGATTTGCGTGGCAGTGCATGGGAGAAAAGTCTAGTGCTTGGGGGCATAGCTTGTGGACTCAGCCCTGGATCCTAATTCAAGGCTCCAGCATTTTCTAGCTGTTGCTACCTGGAGCAAGTTGCTAATCGCCAGTAAAGTGGGAAACTAACAGTAGCTCTCTCACAGAGTTATTGTGAGGACTGAATAAGTAATTCATATGACTAGCACAAGGCCTGACATAGAGCACAACTGAATAAATGCTAGCTACAAAATAAAATCAATCCACTCGCTAGATGACAGAAGTGTCACTTCGGTGCAACGGAGAAATGACAGTCTTTTCATTAAGTGGCAATGGATTAATTGTGCATCGATATGGAAAAAATTAATCTTGACCCCCTACCTCACACCATTTGCAACTATCAACGCCCTATGACTCATGACTGTAAATGACAAAGGCAAAACAAAAAACTTCTATAACACAGAAGAATATCTTTATGACCTTGGGGTCGGCAAAGATTTTAAGAACAAACAGAACAGAACACAAAAAACACTAGCCATAAGGAAAAAGATTGATAAACTGAACTACAAAAAAATAAGAATTTCTGCTCACCAAAAGATAACACTCAGAGAGTAAAAAGGCAAGCCACAGAGTTAGAGAAGGTATTTGCAACACCTAGAGCTCACAAATGACATATATCCACAATATATAAAGACCATCTACAAGACAATTTTAAAAGGCACAAGAAATCTTACTGAAAAATGAGCAAAGGCCACGAACAGGTAACAAAACAGCACATCCCAAGGGTCAAAAATATACACGAAAAGGTGCTCAATCTCACAAGCCACCAGAGAAATGCAAATTAAAACCACAATGAGATCTTTACTGTTCTAACCCACCAGTGTAGCTACAATTAAAAAGACAGTACCAGTGTTGGTGAGGATGTGCAGCAACTGGAACTTTCACATACTTCTGGGAGTACAAATTGGCATAACCGGTTTAGAAAACGGTAGGCAGTAGCTACCAAAGCCAAACCTATACATCCCCTGTGCTCCAGCAATTCCACTCTTAGATATATACCAAACAGTTGGGGATATATTAGGTCATCAAAACACATGCAGAAAAATGTTTGTGGCAATAGCCCTAAACTAGAAACAACCAAAATGTCCATCATCAGGAGAATGGATCGACAAATAGAGGAACATGCATGCAGCGGAATGTTTTTCAGCAACAAGAATGAACAATCTACTGTATATGTAACAACATGGAAGAAATCTTACAAACATAATGTTGGGGGAACAGTGCTAGACACAAAAAGTATATACCATGTGACTCCACTTACATAAAGTTCAAAGCCAAAACAATCTAACTGATGGGGGTAGAAGTCAGAATAGTGGCTACCTTTGGAGTGGGGGACGGTGACTGGTAAAGGGAGGTTGTTTCAGGATAGGGCCACGTTTTATTTCTTGATCTGGGTGACGGTTACGTGAGTTGTTCACTTTGTGAAAGTTAACCAAACTGCACACTTACGGTCTCTGCACTTTCCTATGAGAATGTTAAGCTTCACTACAAAACCTACTTTAAAACTCGGTAACTAAATACAATCAACAGCAACCAAAACGCCAACGATATTAAAATGTCTAAGGATGAATGGCTTGGGGTCGAGGCTCGTGAAGTAATTCCAAAGTCTCAGGTTTTAGTGACTGAAAAGCCGGACTTACTTCAAGTTTATGACCATAAATCTCAGAAGGCTCTCAACACAGCCAGGTAATCCTGCTTCCTTACTGCGTCCGTGTTCCCTCCCTGAGACAACATTAACACCCTGCCTTCTCTCCTCACATCACTGACACCATCTCGGCTGATGACCCCACCATGCACCGCACTGAGAAAAACCTGCTGTAATCATGTAGGAGCACCCCCCCCCCCCCCCCCACACACACACACCAGCTCAGCAGCCTGCCAGCCATCTCTACCCGTATATCGTACTCACATCTCCAGCCTGGGCCTCTCTTTTGAATGTGGAATTCACACATCTAATTGTCTAAGACACATAAGGTATCTCAAGACAACATGGCAAAAATACAAAACGGTGCCACACACACACACACACTAAAATATCCACTCCTCCATTAATTAGCCTTACCCATTTCTGGAAACAGTACCCCCTTCTACAAGTTGTTTAAGAGCAAAAAAAATCTAGGAGTCGTCCATAATAATTTTTTTTTTCCTCTCCTCTCTGGTACCCAGTCCAATTAATAAATCCTGTCAATTCTATTTCCAACATGAATTCAGAATCCTACCACCTTTCACAATCTCTATAGGTACCTCTCAAGTCCTGACCACCATCACCAGTCACCCTGTCTAACTGGTCCAGCCGCCTCCAGACTTGCCTCCTGAGTGACTTCACTGACGTATATGCCAGATCGGGTCACCCCTGCAAAAACCACCCCAGCCTGGCTCAGGGCAACAGAAAGCAGCTGTCCGTGGATAAAGCAGCCTGCAGACAACATAGGATGGTGTTCAGGGCGGGAAGGCCATCCAGGGGGTATGGAGGTACCCAGACCCCTTCAAATGCCGAGAAAAGGAAGCAGGGGTCATTTTTAGGCTTCCTCTCCCTTTGAAACTCCCTTAGGCCTTGAACAATGCTGAAGGGAGATGCATCACACAGTAGATGCCAGTGGTAGTCCACCCACAGCCCCTGTGCCCTCCCCAGAGGACCCCCGCAGCCATTCCTGTACACAACACAGGCTTTGTGCAACTGTCTACCTGGCCCAGGAGCCTGCAGAGCACACACACGGGGCAGGCGCCAGGAGCCAGGGAGTTCGTGCTCCAAGTGTTACTTCCCATCGGTGAGGGGTAGAAGTTGGTGCGTAAGTACTGAAGCTTCCTCACCCCTCAGCAGAACACTTGTGAGGGGGGTGCTGGATTGAATCCCAGTTGCCCACAGTGGTAACCAACTCACAACATGCATGAACTTTCCTCCCTTCCCTGTCTCACCTCCGCACGCCCCCCTTGTACTTCCAGGAATCTGCTCTCAAAGAAACTCCTTGCACAGAAATCCTTATCTCTGGGTCTGCATGCTAGGAAGCCCACACAAAAACACAGAACGTGGTGTCTTTCCTTCCAAAGGTTAGGTTTTCTATGACACCAGACGACAACAATGCCATCCTAAGTTTATATGGACAAAAGAAGACAGAGATCTGGATACAGATGGTGGACACAATGTTTTAGAAAAATTAAAAAATAGGAGATTTTAAGCCCATCCCTGGGTATTAATTAGCCCCATCTTTATTTATCTAACCATGTATAAATACATATAAAGAGTATATAGTCATCAAAAATCCTCTCTTTTCTCCATCAACCAGTAGTTTGTACTCCTGTAAAAGAACCTGGAAGGACTGTGTTAAATTCCAGATACATAACTGCCCACTACTGTCTCTAAAGAAAGAGGGGAGAAGGGGGCACATTCTGCCCCAGCACTGAGTTTCACTTGTGTGAAATCTAATTGAAGGAGCCATGTGCCCCCTCCACACACACAGAAATGTATGCACCACTCAACAGTCTGCAAAACTTCCCTCCAGTTCTTTTGAAGTGAACTCACCACTCACCCCAACCGCACTCCCCCGATATCAGCGCTGTAGAAAGTGAAGGGCTTGTCCCTGCTGTGTGGTTTGGGGTAAAAAAGGAGGCAGGATTAAAGCGCTCATTTCAAGTCCCAGAAGTAAAATATGACTTGGCCTACGGCAATCCTAATTCTTTCCAGAACTCATCCCGGAATTGCCCTTTTAAACAACCAGTCATTAACCCAACTCTGGGTCTTTTATAGCTTCGAAAACCGATCGCGCACATCATTTATTCATTAGGCTTATTATTATTATTGTTATTGCAGAAAAGCAGCGAATTCCCGGGGCGCGGCGCAATGGGGTTTTTGTTGGGGGGGGGGGTGCGCCAGTGGGGAGCGTCGGCGAGGACGCAGGGCTGGGTGGCAGGGCAGAGGTGCCCGGAAATCCCCGAGGAAGGATGCCGCGACAGCGCCCCCGCCCCGCGCGCTCCGAGGCCACCGCGCTCGGGCGCAGCTGCTGCAGCAACGGGGGAACCTTCTTATGTAAGTGAGAGCCGCTGACATCACCTTCGCCGGGAGCGTCGCAGCCGGACTAGGCGCCAAAGGACCGGCGCGCGGGCCTAGTGCCCCCGCCCACCGTCGGTTCGTTCCTAAAGGATTCTGCCGCCGCCTGATTTGACCGACCGTGCGCCAACGGACCCTCCGGAGCGCCTCTGGGAGGGCAGATGACACAGAATGACATTTAGTGGGAGCCCTAGTGTGTCGCAAGAGTGAAGTTAAAGGGCAGCAAAGATGCCCAAGGGTCTTCCACACGCGGGTGGATTTGGGTGACAGTACGCGGTGGAGGAGTGGCGGGGGGGGGGGGGGGGGGGGGGGCGGGAACGGGGACACGCCTCCGGGATGCTCCGAAGGCAGATGGCACACAGAGCCATTTAGTAGGAACCCTGCGCTGGCGGGTGCCGAAAAGATGCCCAGGGAGCTCATGGATCTCTCCAGGGCCCGGGCCACTCCTCCCTCCACGCCCTTCCCCGTGGCCCCTCCGGGCCACAAGGCTGGAGCAGAGGCTTTGGAGTTCACTTGCGAGGCGTGCTGCGCCGCGCTGCGTCGCACCCCAGCTCAAGGCACAAGTTCGGGGCTAGGCGCAGACCCTGTGGTGACAGTAAGAGTGACAAAACCCCTACGGCGTGGCAGAAGCCCTTAAAGGACGCTCGCCACCCCTCGAGCCCCCCCAAACACGCATGGGGGGTACTACATAGGGCTCGGGGCTGGGAGGCTGGAAACCACAGAAGTTGCACCAATCCCCCGCCCCCCCCCGGGGAGGGACGGGGTAGATGAGCTCCGGAGATGAATGACAGACCCCCCCTACCTCCCGGGTCCCCATACACGCTCCCTCTCGGCCCGCGGCTGCCCGCGAGTTCCGAGGCCGCCCCTTTAACTTTCTCCCCGCCGCGACTGCATCCCTGTCTCCAGCCCAGCCCGAACTCCCAGCCAGAGGAGGGCTGGGGTGGGTCCCGGAGGAGGGGAGGGTGGGGAAGGGAGAGTAAGGTGCAAGCTGCAGCGGCCGCGGCGCGGGGATTGCGGTGACCGGGGAGGGCGCGAGGGTGCGGCGCCGGAGCGGAGGGGCGGACGGCGCGGGTACTCACGGACTGCCTCCTGCTTGGGGTCCAGCGTGCCGAGGACGCGCTGCACGCCACCGAGCTTGCCCTGCAGCGCCCAGACGCGGCGGTGGGTCAGCTGGATGTCGCTCTCAAGCTCCTGGAAGAGGCTGCACGCGTGCCGGGCCACGTCCGAGAGCTGCCGGAGGACGCGGGCCAGCGCGGCGTTGCTGACCGCGCACAGGTCCAGCATGAGCAGTACGGCCGCGGCCGCCGCCGAGGACGCCTCGCCCGCCGCGGCCGCGGCCGCCGCCTCCGCGACCCCCGCCGCGCTCTCCTCGCCGGCTGCTGGCGCCTCTCCGTGCGGCGGCTGCGCCTGGTCGGTCGGGGCGGGCGGCGGCGGCCCGGGTGGCGCGGGGGGCACACGGGGAGGATCCTCCGGCCCGGGCGCCACGGCCTCGTCCCGTCGGCCGGGCGGCTGCAGGGGCGGCGGCGGCTCGGCGCTGCCTCCGTTCGCGTCCTCCGCCGGGCCGGGCGCCGGGCGCCGCTGCCGGCACAGCCATTGCGGCTCCACGATCCTCTTGGCGAAAGGCATCCCGCGAAGCCGGGCCGCGACTTTCTGGTCTCCTCAAAGAGCCCCTGGCGAGCGGGTAACCGGGCGCGCCCACCTGGGCGGAGAGGGAGCGGGAGTCGGGCAAAGGCGCGACCGGGCGGTCCGGGTACGCGGGGGCTCCTCCGTTCACCTGGTCTCCTCCTCTTCCCCGCCCCTCTAGTAAATCAGTCCACCTGGTCCTCCTCCGGGCGCACCGTTCCCTGGGTAGGATGACAAGAGCCGGGCACGGAAATCCGGGGGGTGCGCCTGGGCTCTCCTCACTTGCTTCCAACCCCGGTCGGCTGGCTCAGCTCCATCATTCCTGCCTCGCTGCCGCCGCCCCGGCCGCTGCCGCCGCCACCGCCTATATAAATGGGCGTGTATGTGTGTGTGTGTGTGTGTGTGTGCGTGCGCGTGTGTCTGTCTGAGTGTGTGTGTGTGTGTGTGTGTGCGCGCGTGTCTCGGTGTGAGTGTGTGCGCGCGCCTCAGTTTGAAAGTACCCCGGCGCAGGCCTCTCCCCGCGCGCCCCTCGGCCGCCCCGGGGAGCGACTGCGCCCGGGATCTCACTCCCTCTCTGGGCGGGCGGGGAGGAGGTTTCGGAAAGGCGCTTTGAAAACCCGGAGAGAGGAATCCGCCTCCAGCCCGGGCTCAGGAGGCGGCGCGGGGGCGGCGGGGCGGACGCAGGGCGGAGGGAGGCCGGGGCGAGGGGGGCGCAGCGCCCTGTGCGGCCGCTGGGAGTCACTGGTGGCCTCGCCGCGCCCGGCGCGCTCCGACGCGCAGACACTTCCTCGCACCCAAGGGGTTAGGATAGAGACTCTCAGCGTGGTGGGGGCGGGGAGTCCTCAAATTGAGGCTGGGGTTGTGGGTAGCGAGCGCAGAAGCCGGAGGGTGGGGTACTGGGGATGCGGCAGATTTGGCGTGTTGGAGCAAGTTGCTTCGCCGAATTCCAGCTCTGAGCAAGTCCTTTGGGTTCTTAGCAGGAAAAACTGGGCTGCCCCTCGGAGAGCCCCGGGCTCCGTGAGCGCAGTGAGACAGATGCGCTGGGAGGTATTGGGGCTCGGGCGCTTCCCAGAGTGGCCAGGGTGCGGTCTATACCTCTTCCCAGGCAACTCTCCGCCGCCTGCGCTGGGCCAGGTCTCTAAAGAATATCATGAATGAGGCCCAAACCACCAATGAGCGAAAGCCCCAGAAAACTGCTTGCAAAACTCATTGACACGTTAGGTGAGATAAGCCGGATCACCTGCGCGTTACCCTACTGTGCTGATCACACACAGGGATTTTAGAGTTCTTTATCGGCGAGATGATGATTCCCAGAAGAAAGTTTTCCCCTTCAGCTAACTGAAAGGTATAATTTCTAAAAATGCATGTATTTCGATTGCAGCGGGCTGCAGGCTGGATGCTGTCAGCCTAAAACCTAAAAAAAGAGTTTGGGAAATGTTAATAAAACACATGCTTTCATCCCTCCAAAAAGAATACTGTAAAAATATTTTTTTTTTATTCTAAAGCCACAAGCCAGATCTTGGGAATGCAGCCTTCATTTCATGTGTCTAAAGAGAACATGGAAAAAATATGTTTTATGGCAACAATAAAGTCCTCCAGTCCTGCCCTGGTGCCTCCTCTCTCCCTGCCTTTAGTGGGAGCCTGCACAGGGCCCCACAGTCAGCACTTTGGACCGGCCCACACTTTGGTTATAAAGGCTTCAACAGACCCTTCTCTTATTTTACAAAAAAAAAAAAAAAAAAAAAAGGCAAGGGAATGTCCTTGTTCCTAAAAGATCCAGGGTGGGAATTTGGGGGCAAAGAGCCGTGATGTCTGCAAGGTATACACAAATGGCTCAGTAACAGCAAGAATAATGATAACAGTAATGTCCACGTACAAAGAAAAGAATATGGCAAAATAACGTGTCTAAGTAAAGGGCATTGGGGTCATCGTACATTTCCTGCAACTGCAAATTTGATTTTGTTTCCAAGCAAACAGTGAAAGAAAGAAAACATTTTTGGAAAAGGGTGTTTTAGGAGTTTCTTTTTTTTTTTCATCTCGCGAATCTAAAAAGCTTAGAGCTGGTTGTTTTCAAATTTAGCTTTACTTGTTAATATGTTCAAAATTCTGAACATGAGTTCTGCTAGGTGGCCAAGCCACACACGCCTCCCTAAACAAATGGAGGCATAAAGAACAATGAGGGGTTTTAAAGGCATCCAGTTAGCAAGCCTGTGGCAAGTCTGCCCTGCCTCTCACTCCCCCTCACCCAGCGGTGTCCTATTAATAGCCTCAGGGGGCCAGTGGAGTGGGCCCAGATGAGTCCTGATGTAGGCAGTGAGTGGTGTGGGGCTGATACTCCTAAGGGAAGCTTCTGGACATTGTTGAGTTCCTGCCCCGGACCCCAGGGCCCCTGCCCACCGCCAGAGGAGACTGAAGAAGAGGGGAGGAGGAATCCTCCTCCAGGCCCAGGAGCGGGGAGGATTCCAGGGGGCAGTTAAGTTCAAGAACAGGCTAGGGATGTTGGTGTCTGCCCCAAAGTGGTCAGCATAGACCGAAGTTAAGATTTCAAAATGAATTCAAAGCACAGTTCAACCATGCGAAAAGGAAAACTCTCTTTGTAATCTCCTGGGCTCCTGGTCATGTGCTGGCAAAGCCATTTGGTTCAAAATTAAAAGCTTTGATTTTGGCTTTTGAGCTCCTTCCCTCTCAGTCTGCTGTAAGGTACGAATAAAATCGCCTCTAGAAAGGTGATTGTTATACGTCTGTAACGCCACCTAAATAGACACTAGGTGTTAGCTTTGTAAGCACAGCTTTAAGGGGCACACCTGGGTGGCCCAGTCAATTAAGCCTCGGACTTCAGCTCAGGTCATGATTTCCAGGTTCCTGAGTTTGAGCCCCGCATGGGGCTCTGCTGATAGCGGGAAGCCTGCTTTGGATCCTCTGTCCCCCTCTCTCTCTGCCCTCCCCTGCTTTCTCTCTTTCTCTCTCTCTCTCAAAAATAAACATTTTTTTTTAAAAAAAAGCACAGCTTTAAGACAACCCCCCGGCCTCACTGTACCCCTTCCCTATGTGGCTTACCACCCCCCAGCCACCCCCCACACACAGTCTTCAATTTGGTTCCTAATGTATAGAACTGAAATATTGAAATCAATAAAAGCGTAGCAACCACATGTAATCATGATGAGATGTATGAATATTCTTTTTTATGTTTATTTATTTAGAGAGAGAGTGCCCACACAAGCGGGGGAGGGGCAGAGAGAGAGAGACAGAGAGAGAGAATCGCAAGCGGGCTCCACGCTGTCAGTGCACAGCCCAACCCAGCGTTCAGTCTCATGAATCATGACATCATGACCTGAGCTGGAATCAACAGTCAGATGCTTAACCAACTGAGCCACCCAGGTGCCACGTATGAATGTACTTAATGCTGATGAGTTTTCCACAGGAGCTGTGCCTTTCTTATTCAAATCCCCAATTGCACCATTTTACTCTGACCTTTCCCACAAAAAACCTGATGGAATCAGGGCTGGTATTGGCAGCCAGACTGGTATCGGCATAAGACTACTTATGTGTGCGTTCACCTCTCTTGATCATGCGCGCCACCCCCCCCCCCATGCGTACATCTTTACCACCATGAGCTTGTAGCCAAAATGGAACGGAAAGGCAGCATTTGAAAATGACCCCATGGCCTGTTCCCCGGCAAACTCATGTGGCTCAAAGACCAGGACGATTTCCCCACAGATGCTAATGTTCAGTCAGCATAGACCTAGCGCCATGGTAAAATGAATGAAATCCCCGTCCATGTCACGATGCCCCACAGTTCTGCCCCTGCCCGCTGCAGCCTGGTAGGAACCAGGGCCAATAGTCAGGTTCCTCTAGAGCCTCGCAAGCAACAGAACAGATTCCTGAGAGGTTCTTCACCGAAAATGTCTGTTCTGTTTCAAATATCCCAGCCCTGATGCTGCACCATCATTATTTATACTTGAAAAATATTTCTTTTGTCCAGGAAATTCCAGGAGATACATGAGCTTGTTAGCATAATCATGTAATTATAGTGACTGGAGTCTCCCTTCTTCCACCCAATTGCACCTATTCCGCACCTAATCATTTTAATTCACTCCTAAAAGCCCTGCCACTAAGTAAAAAGCTGTTAAATAAAAAGCGTTTTCATTAATTTTATTGGGAAAAATTACGAGCATTCCATCCCAACCTGTTACCCAAACCACTTCACAGACAGAAAAATATGTCAGGTTTACATAAGGAAAAAGCAACAACTTGAAAGTAAATGAACACGGTTTGTCCTTAAAATGTAATGTTCAAATATCTTATCACGGAGGTGCGTTGTACTTGCCGAAGGACGAAGAGCGGACTCACGAGTGGGCAGCTGATGGCTGGAGGAGGAGGGAAAGGTTGCCATTTGCACCGTATGACTCCCCAGTAGTTCCCCGGGAAACTATTGGGGAGTCATGTGGTTCACATTCAAGCAGAAACCTTTTTGGAGCTCATGGCTATCCAATACTGGAACTGCACCCGCAAATAAAGTTATGGCACAGAAAAACAACTGTAGGGCAAGATAAAAGCGAAAGACGAGAGAGGCACGAAACATGTGGGAAGGAGGCATCCGCAGAGTCAACAGAAGGGCTGCAGAAGACTTTGCTGGCTCCTCTCTTGCCCACGCCAGGAGGCTACCATTCCACGATCCCCAGGAGGTCCTCCCAAGTTTTATGTTAGCTTCTGATCTCTGACACTGACCAACTCCCTGACTCCTCTGGCTTTCCTGGTTCCCGGGAGGAAGCCAGCAGCCCGTGGGGTCGGCCCCCTTGTCCGAAGGAGCACGCATTCTCCCACAGCTATGGTTCACAGCAGAAACACTGTGTCCAAAGCCTTCAGGGCTTCGTTTTTGAAACCCAAAAGCCCAAGTTCTTCTGGTTCAAGAACCTTAAATTTGGCTTTGTGTACCTATGTCCCCAGGAAACGCCAGGGGGAGGAATTCATTAATATATAAAAATATGAAGCCATAAGCACGGGGACATACCTATTGACAACTATCGTGTGTATCGTTTTTAGAGGGGAGACCGCATGGCCCTACTGAAGGTTGTCCTTTGTTTCAGTTTGTGCTTTTCTTCCTCAGGAATCCTCATTTAGTCCATCAGGTATGAAGGGCAAGGGTTTCTCTCTGTATTTTACTGACAGGGAAACATGGGCAGGAAAAAAAAAATGATGCTATTAAGTGGTTTTTCCAAAATGCCAAAGACTATGAATCCAAAGACTGTTGGAACCAGCTTTTTTATCTTCCCTGCAAAGAACTGTTGATTATTCACATTGTTTCCAATGGGAGAAATGTTGAGTTCTTTCTTATCTTCAAGACCCGCAGCCTCACATTTTACAACTGAATATAATTTTAAACATGCCAAATCTGGATCTAGTCAGAACTCCAAATACATCAAAATAACGACAGAGTTAAAGCAGATGGTGATAGCAAACAAGAAAGTTTCATTCACTGATTCTTTCTTCTGGTTATGCAACAAACATTTACTGGAAGCTTTATTTACTGAGTGCAAACATCTATTGGGTGCTCAGACCTCTGTTGGCTGTCAGGGATATAAAAGGAAAGAAGACCTAAACATCGCTCTCAAGGGGTGGAGTAAATAGACTTGTAAACAAATAATGGTAGTACAAGGCCAGCAAGCTATAATAGAGATAAGAATTAAGTGCAAGTCAGAATCCCAGAGCGATTAACACCGTCTGGGGGGCACACAGGGATTCTAAAAGCAACGCTAGCTTCAGTGCAGGTTCTTACAGCTTAGGGACGGAAAAACTAAAGCTGAGACCAAGCGTGAGCACACGGTTGAAAGGAAAACAGTGGCCAGAATTAAGAACCCCTCCAGCCAGCTGCAAGAGGAGATGTGCTTTTGACTAGAATCATTAAACGGCCCTTCCAACAAGTCTTTTTGAAAAATCCTAGAAACCAGTTGGTAGGAGAAAGAATGTGGAAATTGTGTTGTTTCTTTAAAGCTGATTTGTAATTTTCACTCTTTGGCAGGGCTGAGTTTATAAAGAGGAAGTCGATTTTTAATATATTTACTATAAAGGAAAGTCTTCAGTTGGGTAAAATGAAGCACGTCTCTAGAGCACGTGGCGCTAATAAAGCCAAACAGCCACTCCCCAAGGGCTCATAAGCTCCCCCCACCAGCACCTCCCCTTTTTTCCGAACTGTTCAGAATTTGCTTTCCAAGCTCCCTTCTGCGAGGACGAAAACACCCAGCGCTGGCCTTGACCCAGAGGAAGTGCTTTTGACTGTGGTGGTCCTGAAATAAATCAGCTCTTTTTGAGAGGAACTTGAGGGAGTGCCATCTACAGCTCGCATTATCAGTCTGGGACTGAGTCCTTGTGAACAGCAGTGGCGGCAAACTGCAAACTTTATCAAGATTGTAGTGCTCATTAAGGAAGTGAAATTGAGCCAGATTTGAAGGAAAGCGCTGTAGTAATTACAGAGTTATGAAGATTTAAAAGCTATGCGCCTGGGCACGCAGAGCACAACGTGTTTCCTTTGGGTTCAGAGACACCGCAATTACAGGGCTTAAGGGGAGCAAAGCACCGAATTAGAACTCCCCATTAGTTTGATGAATCACTGATGTAAGTAAGTGCAGGCACCGGAAGCGGCTGTGGCTCAGCCTGATTTCTGTCCCTTCCTCAGCTCCCCTTTTTCCCCTCTACGTCCTTTAACCAGATGAGGGGTTCAGGGAAGAACACAAACCTTGGATGAATGCTAAGAAATTGGGTACAAGGAAGTTAAAACTTTCTGAAGCTCGAGGCGCCTGGGTGGCTCAGTCGGTTGAGCATCGGACTCTGGATTTGGGCTCGGGTCATGATCTTGCAGTTCGTGAGCTTGAGCCTCACGTCCATCCGTGGGTCTTGGTCTCTGCACTGACGGCAGGAGCCTGCTTGGGATACTCTCTTGCCCTCTCTGCCCCTCCCCCGCTCTCTCTCAAAATGAATAAACATTAAAAAAAAAAAACTTCCTGAAGTCCCAATAGTTCATTTTTGCTTTTGTTTCCCTTGCCTCCACAGACATGTCAAGTAAGAAGTTGCTGTGGCCAAGGTCAAAGAGATTGCTGCCTGTTTTCTCCCGTAGGATTTTGATGGTTTCCTGTCTCGCATTTAGGTCTTTCATCCTTCTGCACAGCAAAGGAAACAATCAACAAAACTAAAAGGCAACCGACAGAATAGGAGAAAGTATTTGCAAATAACATATTGTATAAAGGGTAGGTATCCAAGATCTATAAAGAACTTACTGAAATCAACACCCAAAAAACAAATAATCCAGTGAAGAAATGGGCAAAAGACATGAACAGACACTTTTCCAAAGAAGCCATCCAGATGGCAAACACACACACATGGAAAAATGCTCAACATCACTCATCATCAGGGAAATACAAATAAAAAAAACCACAATGAGATACCACCTCACAATGGTCAGAATGGCTAACATTAACAACTTAAGAAACAACAGATGTTGGCGAGGATGCGGAGAAAGGGGAACCCTTTTGCACCATTGGTGGGAATGCAAACTGATGCAGACACTCTGGAAAACAGTATGGAGGTTCCTCAAAAAATTAAAAATAGAATGACCCTACAACCCAGCAATTGCACTACTAGGAATTTATCCAAAGGATACAAAAATTCAAAGGGGCACATGCACCCCAATGTTTATAGCAGTGCTATCAACAATAGCCAAATTATGGAAAGAGCCCAAATGTCCATCAACTGATGAATGGATAAAGAAGATGTGGTACACACACACAATGGAATACTACTCGGCGATGAAAAAGAATGAAACTTTGCCATTTGCAACAACATGGAAGGAAATGGAGGATATTACGTTAAGTGAAATAAGTCAGTCAGAGAAAGACACATATCATATGATTTCACTCATGTGGAACATGAGAAACACAACAGATGAACACAGGGGAAGGGAAGGAAAAATAAGATAAAAACAGAGAGGGAGGCAAACCATAAGAGACTCTTAAATATAGAGAACAAACTGAGGGTTGCTGGAGGAGAAGTGGGTGGGGGGATGGGCTAAATGGGTGAAGGGCTTTAAGGAGGGCACTTGTCGGGATGAGCACTGGGTGTCATATGTAAGAGATGAATCACTGGGTTCTACTCCTAAAGCCAAGACTATACTGTATGTTAAGTAAGTTGAATATAAAAAAATAAAAGTAAAAAAAAAATTTCTGAAGCTTAATGATTTCCCTACATTGATGTGGGCTTTGCCAAGAGTTGTATAATAGCGTGTTCTTTCTTCTTCCTGGGCTGTTAAATGGTAATAGTACAATGACATGTTAGTAAATCTAATAAGAAAACCAGAGAATAAAGTATTTTACGTGGGTGTAGAACAAGTTAGCAACCCCACAGGAAGCTCACTGAGATAATAATATATGATATTGCATAAGACACACTAGATCAAACAAACAAAAAATAATAATATCTAGCTAATTAGCAAGAGTGGGTGAAAGCCTGGTTCTTTGTAAGGAACGGTTAGACTCTTCTGATCAACCTAGCAAATCTACTTGCAGAAATGCTGTCTTGCCCTGGAAAATGCTGCCGGTGGTGTGAGGTAAGTATTTCAGGGTCAGGTTGACTCTGTGCCTCCACATCAATACGACGAAAAAGTACAGCCAATTTTTTTATGAATGGGGAACACAAAGGCACGAAGAGGTCAAAATGCTAATTCAAACCCAGCATGACCACTCAGAGAAACAACTTTAAATGAAAATCCAGACCTCATGGCTCGAAGGCACTTTACTGGACAGGCCAGCCTTTAAATTGTGCACCGAGGTGACGCTTGGTGGGAAAGGTGATTTTGTCAGCGGGAGATTTTTTAAATAAAATACGTTACCAAAATTTACTTGGTGACCCTTCTCATATCTGCGCATGAACTACAGGCCTCTTGGGATCAAACGTGAGACAACCAACCAGCCATGCCTCTTAAATTATTTTTTTTCGGAGGTGTTTTCTTTCTCCGCCTCAACTGTAAAGATCCAGGAATAACAGCCCAGTGCACAAAGTAGACATTTTTATTTCTCATCCTGTCTCGACGGCCTCATAATGGTTCAATAAGAGTCTGGAAATAATGAAAGCTTCTCCATGGAGAAACACAAGACTCACCGTAAGGAACGATGGCACTAGGAGTCTCCTACGGTAACAGCAACACGAGCAGAAACATTCTGGGAGTCTGAGTTTTCTACTTAAGAGAAAAGAATTTTAAAAGTGACCGTCCTACACACTCACTAGTGTACAGACCAAATATCAAGCTACTAAGACGAAAATAAACCCTTGTCCAAGAATTCTTTCAACAGAAAGTGGTAGGGGCGCCTGGGTAGCTCAGTTGGTTAAGCGTCGGACTCTTGGTTTGGGCTCAGGTGGTGGACCTGAGTTCCATCTCCACGGCGGGCTCTGCACTCGCAGCGCTCGTAGGGCGGAACCTGCTTGGGAATCTCTCTCTCCCTCTCGCTCTCTCTCTCTTTGCCCCTTCCCAGATCACATGCTCTCTCTCTCTCAAAATAAATAAACTTTAAAAGAAAAAAAGTGGTAAGCAAGTGCCTGGATTACAGGCTCATTTGTATTTATTTTGAAACATGTTTCAATGATTTCCTACTGACTTTGGGGAGAACTTCACCCCCAGTTGCTAGGAAAGTCATAATAAAAGGCTGGGGAAAGCGAAAAAGAGGGGGGGAGAAAAGATTGGAGTTTTTCAAATTATTTTCCATTTTTATTTTACTTTGCCTTTATTTGCCCTTGAGAGAGGGCATTCATTTTTAACCACCCGTGGGACTTGTGCAGTTTTGCTACAGTGGCAGCAACTGTCATTTGCTTCCCCACTACCCCTTTCTTCTTTGCTAACACAATTGCAACTTCGTTTCAGATGGCATTGACACCAGCCAATCTGCTCCCCATCCTAGATTCCCTCCCATTCAGGCTTGGCCGGATGACGCAGTTCTGGATAAAGGCATCTATGTGGACATCTGCTAGAGATTTCTAGGAATGTGGGTTTTTTTTCCCCCAATACAGGTGCTGGCCTTCCTGATTCTCCTTCCTCCCTCTCCTTCCGCCCTGGAGAATGGACTCGGGGCTGAGATGGAAGGGCTGTCCTGCGACTGTCACGTACACAAGAATGAAAGCCTCATGCATAGGGGTAATGCTTTGGGGGTAATGCCCTTGGGGTACAAATGATAGCTCAGAGTGCTTCCCAGACCCGGACTCCCTCCCCTTCCAAATTTCTTATACTGTGAGAAAAATAACTCCCTATTTGGGTCAGCTAGTACATACAGGGGTGCCAATTCCTTACAAAGCAATGCTCCAAAATTCAGAATCCCAGGTTCTGGATCCCCCTCATTCATTCATTCCATAGAGGTTATTCAACAAAAACCTACTATGTGCCTATGACTGTTCTAGGAACCAAGGAACCATCTGTGAATTAAACAGAACAAAGCAAAGACCTGCCCTCATGGGGCTTCCTTTGCAGTTAAACATTATTAAGTAATCATAATTCCATAACAGACAGTGTATATATTCACGAGATGGTTCTAGTGGGTCTACATACTTCAAATAAGACAAAGAAATGACGTCTGTAGTAGATGATGTCGATTCCCTTCCAAATTCTTCACCTGGCTGGGCCGCTGAGCCCCGCACTGCTGGGAATGCTGACTGCTCTGGATTTCAGTGGAGCCACCTGGGAGCTGAAGTCCCCCCAGAAGCACAGCCCGTAGCCAGTGACTCAGTGGAACAGTGCGGAACGCACTCTGTGCTCATATTCACTCCAGAACTCCCCAGGGGATCAGGCAGAGAGGCTGCCTTCTCCTGAATCCACATGTTTGCTTAGCTCCTTTCCCGGCCCACCCTTCTTCCCCCACACTTCACAGGCTCCTCCTGAGAGCTCCCCCTCCCACCTCATCTGAGGCAAACACACCCCACCTTACGTTCTGCTAATGGGAACCTGACCCAAGGCACTGTCCGCCTCAGTTTTTTCCAATTAATAAAGAACATAAATTTTGCATTTCCCCCCTTTGAACTAACCATCCAAACACTTCCTCGTTTGAATTAAAGTCCGTAGAAATTAGAGGCGCTGCTCATAACTCAACACTGTTCGTCACGCAACGAAGTATAGCTAGTCACCATGTTGGTTCCATAAAAGCAAAAAAAAAAAAAAAAAAAAAAAAAAGAGGAATGATCATCTCCTTTAGATGAGTATTCAACTGATCCAAATAGTACGCACACATCAGGATATTAGTGGTACCTGAAAAAGTAATGCAAAAGCGAAAGTATCATGATGATTATCTCCATTCTGCATTTGCATTTTGGGGGGGAAATAGAGTATCCGTACTGTGAATAGTTATACTCCTACCTAACAGCACCCAAACTTTCCTCCTATACCATGTCTTAGTCCACTCGGGCTGCCATAACAACACGCTATGGACAGGGGAGCTTAAACAACAGACATTCATTGCGTACAGTTCTGGAGGCTGGGAGTCTGAGACCAGGGCGCCGGCATGGTGGGGTTCTGGTGAAAGCCCTCTGGCTGATAGGCTGCCTTCTCGCATAGGGTGGAGAGGGGAAGAGGCCTTCCTCTGCTTGGAAAGACACTAATCCCATCCTGGGGTCCCACCCTCATGACCTCATCTGACCCTAATCACCTCCCAAAGGCCCCACCTCCAAATACCACTGCAGGTTATTTTTTAAAACCCCAAGATATGTCACATACAAAAAGCACAAAATGAAAGAATTATTAACACCGTGTCATGAAAATAGTTTTTGTCTCTTTTGACGCCTGAACATAAATATACATTCAGTCTGTGACCACATACAATACATGAATTTAAAATCAATTTGTTGGGGCGCCTGGGTGGCGCAGTCGGTTGAGCGTCCGACTTCAGCCAGGTCGCGATCTCGCGGTCCGTGAGTTCGAGCCCCGCGTCAGGCTCTGGGCTGATGGCTCGGAGCCTGGAGCCTGTTTCCGATTCTGTGTCTCCCTCTCTCTCTGCCCCTCCCCCGTTCATGCTCTGTCTCTCTCTGTCCCAAAAATAAATAAAAAATGTTGAAAAAAAAAATTTAAAATCAATTTGTTGACATACTCTAATTTTTCTCACATAAGCAATTTAAAGTCAACAAAATGCATCATTTGTTAAGTACAAAAATATCAAAATGTGTCTTTACAGATTGTGAATAGTAGTAAAATTGGATTAAAACGAGTTTCTTAGTATAACTTTAATTACTTGTGAATCCAAAATTAAACAGTATTTGCTTAAAATCAGGTTCTTTTTTACCATTCACTATATAAAAAATGATCAAATGATCTTTTTAACATTTTATGGGATTGAAAAGATGGCATGCCACTTTCAAAGGGATTCAAGTGTCCATAAAATAGAAATGCCGAGATAGTTGATTTCTGGAGTCACATATGATCTGAATGACTATGATTCTCGTGTCGCTAGCTAGACCGGGAGCTCTGGCATGTTGGGGAGCTTTATCTATCTTTCGTTATATTGGTAGGTAGTTGGATAACAGTCCCTACATTTTTTTTAAGTTTATTTATTTTTGAGAGAGAGAGCACAAGTGGGGGAGGTGCAGAGAGAAAGGGGGACAGAGGAACCAAAGTAGGCTCCGCGCTGACAGCAGAGAGCCTGATGAGGGACTCAAACCCATGAACTGTGAGATCCTGACCGAGCTGAAGTTGGAAGGTCAACCGACTGAGCCCCCCAGGTGCCCCCAGCCCTTACAGATTTAAAAGCAAGACATTGCCCCACTCTGCCCCACTCTTTCACTGCCCAGCTCTAAGGCGACTTCTTCACTGGTATCCCGCAGCCCACGGGGACTCCCTGTGCCCCAGAACCTGTCTTGTTATAGTTTCGTGTTTCTAAACAAGAAGTACTGGGCTTAATCGAGGGAAAAACGTATGCTAGGATGTGAAATGAACCAAATAATACAAGTGTCTGGACTCTAGAAACCCTGAACTGAGTTTATAGGTCCTCCACTCCTAGAGATCTTTTAGAACGTCTCCAAACTCAGCATCTTGGTGTTAAATATTCAAATACCTAGAGGGAAGGAACTGAACTAAATGATCCTTTCAAATCTAAGCTTCCATGTTTCCAACCACTGGTATTCAACATAAATCCAAGCTGAGCTCTTGCATGCCAATTTGTTGTTTTCAATTTTAAAACACCTGAAATGCATATTGTAGACTATGTCCACACCACAAGTGCAAAGCAGTGCATACCATGAAGATAACAAAGGAGAACTGAGTGACTTGGAAGATAAGAAAAGATGCTCAGACTGAGTTTCCACTTGGAGCAAGTCGTCAGCTCTACAATAACTGCTTTGGTTTTTCCCACCAAAACCAGACGATCCCATCTCATTAAATCCATGAAATCCGTGTGACCTTTCTTCCTTCTCAGTCTTCCTCTCCCATATATGCCAAACTGAGCGGCTAAAACCTAGAACTAACTGACAGGTCTGCCCATGCGTGCATCTTCATAGCTCGCAAAATCCCCTGGGCCAATTCCTTGTACACAGAAGGATCAACCATGTAAAAATAGTATTTTAATGAGACATTATATTGAGTTATAACATGTAACTACTTTTTTATATTCTTTTTTAAAACGTAAATCCAAGTTAGTTAACATATAGTGTAATAATGATTTCAGGAATAGAATGTAGTGATGCATCACTTACATATAACCCCCAGGCTTCATCCCAACAAGTGTCCTCCATAATGCCCCTCACCCCTTTAGCCCATCCCCCCACGCAAACCCTGCCAGTGACCCTCAGTTTGTTCTCTGTATTTAAGAGTCTCTTATGGTTTGTCTACCTCTCTGTTTTTATCTTATTTTTGCTTCCCTTCCTTTATGTTCATCTGTTTTGTATCTTAAATTCCACATATGAGTGAAATCAGATGATATTTGTCTTTCTCTGATTTATTTCACTTAGCATAATACACTCTAGTTCCATCCATGTTGTTGCAAATGGCAAGATTTCATTCTTTCTCATCGCCGAGTAATAATCCACTGTATGTGTGTATGTGTGTGTGTGTGTGTGCGTACACACACACACACACACACACACACATCTTCTTTATTCATTCATCAGTCAGTGGACATTTGGGCTCTTTCCGTACTCTGGCTGTTGTTGAGAGTGCTGCTATAAACACTGGGGTGCACGTGCCCCTTTGAATCAGTGCTCCTGTATCCTTTGGATAAATACCTAGTAGTGCAATTACAACACCTAACTACTTTATAAGAGCCCTTTATATATCAATGTCGGCATCTACTTCTTTTGTATGTTGCAAATAGAAAAAAGAAAATCCAGTTCTGTGCTATTGAATTGTGGCTTACTTTGCTGTTTCCTCAGAGTATAAGAAATCCTGTGGGAATTTAAGCAGTTGTCACTGTAAAGCCATTCGACTTGCATGAAGCTGGCCCTCCGTGGTCAGGACAGCACCAAAGCGGGGAGCCTGGGGCCCAGAGTTGGGATCCCTGAGCACGGCATTCTCGCCCAGTGGTTTCCCTAGGCATTTTCCCACTTCTCTTTTAAGTCATAATTCCCAGCTTCACATGTGGCAGTTCTGAAAACAAGGCTCAACCAAAGGGCTTAGCAATTCTGGGATGAAATGAACCACCAAGCACTGCTGCATCCAGCATGATGTTTTTCTGGGGGAAAAATTACTTCTATGGCCTTTTCTCCAACGCTGTCGAAAATGGTTTCCTTGGCAAACACACCAGAGGCTTGTCCATTTTAAATGACACAAACAAAGAATCCTCCCCAAGTCCCTGGAGTTACACTCTTCTGCAGCTTCTCGGTAACTAGTCTCAGATACATTCCCATTACATATTTTCTTCCATGCCTCCACCCACCTCACAAAACCATTTCTCTGCCTTCAGGGTTCACTTCTGGCAATGAACACATGCCGGTTCTTCCCACGGTACAGTCCCCGCCCAACACAGTGATGTGCCCCCTTCTCTCACAAACTACCACTATTTCTGGACGTGTGAATTGAATGTTCAATTCGCTCAGTAAGGCTTCTGATTTTTCTCAAAGCTTTTCTATTAGATGTAGTATGAGAAGTATTGGATTACTTTGGTCCTACCTCGGGATTTAATATGGTTCCCAACCTTGGGTGCATGCTGGAGTCATCTGGAAAGCTTTTAAAAATATTGATACTCTGATCCCCACCACCAACCCCCACCAAAAAGCTCCAATTTAATTGGTTTAGGGTACAGCTTGGGCATCAGGATTTTTTAAAAACTTCTCGGGGGTTCCTAACACACAGCCAAGGTTAAGAATCAACTGGAGCAAGGAGGCTTGATTTAAATGCTGCCACTAATTAGCTATACGGCCTTGAGCTAAAGAAATATTCATTTATCCGAGGGGTACTCCCTGAGAGCTTACTGTATGCAAGACAGCACTAGGACCCTAACCTCTCTAGTGTCCAAGATAAGCAAATTGGACTCAACAATTTACTCACTCCTTCGGCAAATAAGTATTGCGTGCCTATTACCTGCCAGGCACTGTGTGAGGCACAAGTCATGTGGCAGTCAACGAGATGGAGAAAATCCTGCCCTCCCGGAGCTGATAGTTCAGTTGCAGGAGGCACAACCATATATACAAGTAGTAAAAAGGTGAAGAACAATGTCAGGTAAAGGACGGCACGGATGATGAGAGGGACCGGCAGCCAATGTGGAGGAAGCGGTGGGAATGGTGGATAAGGGGGCAACGGACAGAGGTGGATGAATTCCAGAAAAAGTCAGGGAGATAACATCTCAAAGACTTGACAGTGGACGTGATATGGGGGGGGGGAGAGAGAGAGAGAGAGAGAGAAAGAAGAAGGCCCATTCCTAGACTGCAGGACTGATGAGCCATTCATTGGGGCCAAAAAAACGTGTGAAAAGAATGTCAGCCACCCCAGGGAGGTGTGAGGCTCTAGAAGTCAGGTATATGACACAGGGGCAATGGACTCACCCCCTTCCCAGACAGAGACCAGAGCAGAGGAGGAACCTTAGCTAAGAAATGCAATGGCTCTCCCGGGCGGTTACTTCAACACCTGAACTGGATCTTTGGGTAGCTAAAGGAGAGGCCACTAAAGAGCCTGTTCCCATAGGCCCAAAGCAGACCAACTTGAAAGGGAAAGCTGAGCGGGAGAACCAATTGTGATTGTAAATCATTCGAGGTACCAAGTCCACAGTGAAGGAGGGACCTTGCAAACCGTGGAGGCACTTAGGGAAATAGTTCTCCTCCTTCTGGGTGGAGACTATGCTGTCTTTGAGAATTCATACCTGTCCTTGGGAGATCTAGTAAGTGTGGTGTGTGTGTGTGTGTGTGTGTGTGTGTGAGTGTGCAGGGAAGAGAGAGTGAGACTGAGAAAGATCCACAGCTACTATTGGAAAATCTGACAACCTCGGCGGGCAGATCTCGAGAGACAGTGGACAGGACACGACCCATGGGAGACAGCAGAGGTACTTGTCGACTCATGCGCACTCAGGGGAAACGTCCTGCTGGGGGCAAACGGATGTATCCTCGAGTGAGAACAGCTCTAGCGGATGAACACTTTTAAAAGGGAGAGGCAGGGGCGCCTGGGTGGCACAGTCGGTTAAGCGTCCGACTTCAGCCAGGTCACGATCTCGCGGTCCGTGAGTTCGAGCCCCGCGTCGGGCTCTGGGTTGATGGCTCGGAGCCTGGAGCCTGTTTCCGATTCTGTGTCTCCCTCTCTCTCTGCCCCTCCCCCGTTCATGCTCTGTCTCTCTCTGTCCCAAAAATAAATACAAAACGTTGAAAAAAAAAATAAAAGGGAGAGGCAGAGGTGGAAGAAGGAGGAGATTCCACAGAGCGGAGAAGACTTGAGGGCAGGGGACAAGGTCAGGAACTGGAGTGTGCTTCTAAGAGTCCCCACATACCCACCCTTCAGCACCGTGAACATTTAAACTCCTCAGGGGTCCTGAGGTTTCACACTCTTCTCTTCACTTGTGGTTTCCCCCCCTTTCATGCTCCTCAGAGTTTAGCGCAGACCCACATAACAGTCTGGCTGTGTTAGGGAGGAAAGTGAGAGCAGGGACTCCCAGTTACCCTTGAAAGCTCCCTGAGGTCTTTCCAGAGGAGATAGGAACCTACAGAGGGGAAGGCCCCCTCTCAAGTTCCCCACCTCCACCCACAATGAAGTTTGTAACGCCCCCTGGCAGAGGCGGGAGTAACACACGCCTCAGAGAAGCGGAGTGGTGCAGGTGGGCAAGTTCGATACCCGAATACCATGGGGAAGCAACCCTTAAGAGCGAGATGGAAACTTCCATTTGATTCACAGAGGCAAAACACCAGGCGCGGTGCCTGGTTCAGAGTTGGCACTCAGTAATTGGCAGCCATTACCATGATTATGATGATTATGATTATTGAGATTCAGTGTCTATAGATATCCCGTGGCCTTAAAGGATCTGAGAATAGTTCACAGAGTAAGAAGCCCCATAGGCTCCCAACAAGTAGACTGTAACGTGAAGGGGCTGGAGGGCGTAGTCAATAGTCCAGCTCCAGGTCAACCCTTAGCCTTCCTTCCCAGCAAGGGTACGTTGGCCAGCTGATACTCGTGTGCAGTATGTTTAGACCAGAAGACTGAGGGTTTCCGGGGGGGCTGTGCTTCTTGCTTCAAAAAAGTTCATCCCTCTCTCACCGTAGCTCCTTTCATGCCGCTTCCCAAAGGGCCACCAGTTGTTTTGAAAAGCCCATGATGAGGAAGCCAAAAGACCATGCAGGAGGTGAGAAAAAAATCAGAGCAAAGTAGGCTTAAGGGGTGGGGTGGGAGTGGAGAAGACAGAAAGACAGGGCCAGTCAGGGTCCCAACAGGAAACAGATGGCACATTCAAATGAGGATGATTCCAAGAGGGTTCTTTTAAAAAGGGACTGATTACACAATGGCAGCGTGTGAGAAAATGCAGGCACTGGGGGCAGCCGCCCCTAGGTCTGCCTACGGGGATGAGGGGAGAGAGAGGTTATTGGAAAAAGAGAGTCATGCAGGCTTCCTTGAAAGAAGCCAGGGGTCAGTCATCCCAGAGAGGGAACTGAGCAGAATAAACACCTGGAACTCACTGTCCTCCAATCTTCTGATCTACTTCCAGAACTCTGCACACTTTAGACCCAACTGGAAGCCTGTAGATAAGGGAACCCTGTTGACATAATCCACAGAGGTCAAGCACCCAGGCCACAGAGCAGGCTGGAGAACGGTGGAGAAGGGCAAATAAAAGATACCAGGCACAGCAGGGGCGTCTGGGTGGCTCAGTCGGTTGAGCGTCCGACTTCGGCTCAGGTCATGTTCTCGCGGTATGAGTTCGAGCCCCACATCGGGCTCTGTGCTGACAGCTTGGAGGCTGGAGCCTGCTTCGGATTCTGTGTCTCCCTCTCTCTCTGCCCCTAACCCACTCGCATTCTGTCTCTGTCTCTCTCAAAAAAATAAATAAATAAACATTAAAAAAATAAAAAAGAAGATACCAGGCACAGAAGAGGAGAGACATCTCAGGATCGGAAGTGGTGTTTTTGTTTTTGTTTGTTTTCCAGAACGTCAGACCACAGACCCATCGGCAGCAGGATAGCCTGAGTGTCATTATCCCAGAAATGATAATGGGTTTATATTCACCCACCTAACTAAAGACAAGGCTCCGTTTGGAAACAGTCACGTCCAGGAGGAGGAGTAGGAAGAGAAAATCTCAGCAAAGAGATCGCTTTCCCTGTGGCTGCTAACAGGACCACAGGGCACTAGAAAAGGCATCATGAGTGGACAGGTGCCAGGGGTAGGAGTGTCTGGGGAGAGCAGAGGGGCTCATAAAGGAAACCACAGATTTGGCAGAGAATAGCACGCAGAGAAGAGAGAGTAGCAAGTGACTACACAAAGTGTAGTTGGGGGTCCTTAACAAAGAGCTTTGGCCCAGAAAGCTGGGGCAAGGTTGGGTGCAGGGAATGGCACCCAGTTGAGATATCACATGGCTCACAGTCCAAGATTCTATTTCCTTCTCTCTTTCATCCTCCTGGAAGTCCTACAGATTTTTCCCTAACACCATGTGCGTATGTGTGCGTGTGTGTGTTTTCACTTGTCACTAAATGATCAGCATTCAATGAAATGCTTCTATTTTGGGGGCATTACCATCTCTAAAACAAGACACAGAAAAGCGGAGGGAGGCGGCTAGGGGCTGCATTTAATCTTCTCTAATATCTCAGTGGGAAGGAAACTGGGGAATGAAAACATAGTCATTTAGAAAATGGTTGATGAGTCACTGATTGGCACCGGGTGGAGAAAAGGAGAAGTCATTATACATTCAGAGTGTGCCTGGTCTTTAAAAATAGGCTCCTTACTCTGAGGGAGGGGGCGTCTGGGCTTTAGAGACAAAGAGGGTGGCCGAGGGCAAGGGCCGGGCTGGGACAGAAACTGCCCAGGGCAGGCAGGGCCCTCCTCTGCCAGATGCGCCTCAGCCCTTGCAAAGCCTCCAGCTTCAAGACGCAGAGAGACAGCGTAACACCTCCTTGTTCCTCCTGTACCTCTCTCTTGAGGCCTTAATGATACTTGTGGGGAAACTTCAGCTTCAGGGGAACCAGGCCAAATAGAAGAGACAGCACTTTTTGTGACCATAATTTTGCCAACAGACCCAACACTCCATCACCCGCAGAGCTCCTTTCCCAGGCCCGGGATGACCCAGCTCTCTCTTGCTCTCCCTGCTTTTGACCACTTCATTGTTTATTAGTTGTTCTGCATTTTAGTTTGCTGGGAGTGGGGGGATTCGAATCTGTCAAATTAGAACATGGTGAAATGTTTGCTGGAGGAGGGAAATTAAAGTCTTGGGTAAGCAGAGGTTTGGAGATGGCCTGGGAATTTTCTTTTTGCATGTGTTATAGGAAAACAAAACAAAACAAAATAAAAACGCTGCCTGCTAAGGGCTTTGCCTTTGCCTGATAGTTCTTGGGCCTTGACGTGCAGAACTGGGCCACTGGTGAGGCGCTGGGCCAAAAAGAGCTTGACTGCTTTACAGCGAGAAGGGCAGAGACAAAAAATAGATCTAGAAGGTAAAGGATGGCAAAGGCCAGGTCAGGCTGAGTTGGAGAGAAAGCCTAGGGACTTCCTGAGAGCCAGCGGAAAAAAGAAGGGCAAGTGTTGGACTGCGAGGACACGGGGTTTGTGGGAAAGGGCGTGCCAAGAGGAACTCGGTTGTGTGTTATGAATGGGTTTGCTTCTTTACATTTTGTTGATTCTACAGGAAAAATCTGAATAGCTGCTCAATTATTTTGGGTTGCTGGAGTGGTGTTTCTTCTGAACGCAGCACTGGGCCGGGACGGACCACGGGGTGGCCCAGACTTATGCGGGTTCCGAGCACGGAGGACATCTCACCCATGCGTGTGCACGTGCCCCCCACCCCCACGTACAACTTTTAAACTGTTCGCACAACGTGCTCACATTGTGTTTTGCCTTGCCACTTGCTTCGTGAGTTGTCCTTGCTCACCCTGGGATCAATTTACCTACCCCTAAGTAGGGACAAAAGAGAAACGTCTGATGCTGGATCTGGTTTCAGAAAAGTAGGCAGATCTGCGAGACCCAAATTTATCTCAGCTTGGAATTCTAGCCTGAACACGCAACTTTGAGTATACTGAATCTTCCCACTTTCAATCTCCATGTTCTTCAAGAAACTACCGAGGCGGCTGGAGGTAAAAGAGAGACTCGGGGGCCTGCGGACTGTTGAGGAATGTTCCCATTTTGCTGAGAGCCTGTAACTAGTTAACTATCATACACCATTGTTTTAAACATCATTGTACGCACAACATACACTTTCACCCTTACGTATTCAGTCTTTATCAGAATAAATAACTTGCATCATAACTTGACGTGCTCGTTTTATAGTCCACCAACATGCTGAGAAGGACTTTAAGGCACACACTTTTTGTCCAACCAAGATGCAACGCTTCTAGAAAAGAAACAAAAGTAAAGCAGTATACTTAAAGAATCATACATCATAGTCCAGCAGGATTCATTCCAGGATTGTAAGGTCTCAGTAAATGTCTGAGAGGCAACTGATAACACATAATGCCCATTCCCGATAAGAATTCGTAGTTACCTAAGAATATAAGGACCCTTCCTGAACAAGATAAAGAATATCTCTCATTAGCCAACAGTCAGCACCATGCTTAATACTACCAAACAAACAACAAGAGAGCTTGCAGCACTTCCGCTGAAGTAAAGAAGAAACACACCGCCCTTGTTCCATTCTTGTTCAACGCTGCCCTGTAGGCTCCAGTCACTACGATAAGATGTTAAATAGCAGTCAGTCGAAACACTTATCAACACTCCCGGATGATTTACTCGTTTGCTTGGAGAAACCAAAAGAATCTAATGAAAAACCAATGGGCCAAATAATCAAATTCATTAAGGTGGGCCAGTTAGAAAACAAACACACAAAACTCATTTATATCCTTTTCTACAAATTAGCAATCGGGTTAGAAAACATAGTGGGGGAAGATGGCATTTTTAATAGTAACGTGTTTTTTGTTTCGGTAGGGATGGGAGTGTTCCACTGCGTGTTCACCTGTGACTCCCAGCAGCAGAGATGGCCACTTTATTCATGAAGTGCTGAACTGAGACCAAGCTTCTGGTATATTCTAGAGAAAACCCTAGCCCTTCCAACTCATGGTTTCGTGGATATCACTGCTTAGGATGAGACTTAAGAAGTCTCTTTCTTAAAGTAAATAAATGTATTTCAGGTAAGAAAGCGGGCGTGGGGTACTTGAAGGGGGGAAATGGGAAACTGCTCACAGAGGCTGAGCACTGGGTCGGCTCCATTTGCCTGACCCCACCCCACCCAGCCACTCTCTCTGCTCTCCCTCCCCGGAGGGGGGCGGGGGCTGGTCTTCCGGGCTCCCCGGGGGGGGGGGGGGGGGGGGGCTTGCGGCTGGCTAGGCGCAGCCAATGAGGAGCCCCAGCAGGAGTTGGGGGGTGGGAGGAGAGTGAGGCTGGGGTACTTGCCGGTGTCCTGCTTCCTCTCCTGCACAGCTTCCTCTAAACAGCTCCCCCGTTCTGCCCATGCTCCCTTCTCTTGCCCCCTTTCAGGCCTGGCATGCTAACAGCCCCCCACAATTGCTGACCTTGGGGCCTGCACCACACCTCAGCTGGTTTCCTTGAACTTTGCCCACACTTTTGTGGCAGATCCCCGTACCAAACTTCCCTTAAAATGATCCTGACCGATCCAGTGATATGTGGGAGACTCGGGCCCGGGAAGCCCCCCCTGTGCTATTAAGGCATCACAACAACCTTTTCCGAGGAGCGTCATCATCCCCGCGTGACACGGGAGAAAAGGGCGGCTGATGGGGTCTGGGCAGCTCAAACACGTGCGGTGGGCCACCACGGGGGGCCCGCCGCCAGGACACTTCGCCTCGCAGCCTCTGAAGCCCTGTCCCACCTTGCTGGCCCGTCACCTCTGTACAGTTTCCCCAAGTGCAATACAACAGTAACTCTGGACCGCTGTGATCTAACTGCTCGGGGTTCTCTGCGTCAGGCCCCATGCTCCAGAAGGAGTGGTTGGCTATGCAGACCTGCATCTAAAATCTCAGTCGATCTTCGGGCTGCCACAGAACGGACACTGCTGTTGCCGGCTGTGTCCCGGTTGAGGTGACAAAAATAAAGCATAATTAGCCCACACCCACCGAAGAATGGCAGACTCCTGAGGCGCTTCCAGCCCTTCCCAACCCAACACAAGGTCTGGTGAGATTTCAGCCAACTAACAAGGATTCACGTGGTTTCCCAGCCTTCCACAGTTTCAAGGATTCATAAATGACACTAAACTTTATAAAATCGCTTTTCTGGGGGAGGATGAGGACTTACATTTTACTCTTTTTTTTTATTTTTTAATATGAAATTTATTGTCAAATTGGTTTCCATACAACACCCAGGGTTCATCCCAACAGGTGCCCTCCTCAATACCCCTCACCCACTCTCCCCCCCCCCCCC
>NC_064817.1:12780107-12794937 GCF_023721935.1 Panthera uncia | reverse complement strand
CCTCCCTCCCACCCCCCATCAACCCTCAGTTTGTTCTCAGTTTTTAAGAGTCTCTTATGTTTTGGCTCCCTTCCTCTCTAACCTTTTTTTCTTCTTTCCCCTCCCCCATGGTCTTCTGTTAAGTTTCTCAGGATCCACATAAGAGTGAAACCATATGGTATCTGTCTTCTCTGTATGGCTTATTTCACTTAGCATCACACTCTCCAGTTCCATCCACGTTGCTACAAAGGGCCAGATTTCATTCTTTCTCATTGCCACGTAGTACTCCATTGTGTATATAAACCACAATTTCTTTATCCATTCATCAGTTGATGGACATTCAGGCTCTTTCCATAATTTGGCTATTGTTGAGAGTGCTGCTATAAACATTGGGGTACAAGTGCCCCTATGCATCAGCACTCTTCATTTTACTCTTTAGGTAGATGGAAGTGATAAAACATTTTAGAAACTGGGGCTCCTGTGTGGCTCAGTCGGTTGAGCGTCTGACTTCGGCTCATGTCATGATCTCACGGTTCGTGGGTTCAAGCCCCGCATCAGCCTCTGTGCTGACAGCTCAGAGCCTGGAGCCTGCTTCAGATTCTGTGTCTCCCTCTCTCTCTGCCCCTCCCTGATGCATACGCTGTCTCTCTCTCCCTCAAGAATAAATAAACATTAAAAAATGAAAAAAAATTTTTAAATACTTTGATGCAGCTCATGTAACTTTTTCCTGAGGAAAATCCAAGTGGTCTTACTCTTTTATTTAGTGTTTCCTTTTTTGCTTTCTTTGTGAGAGGACATCTTTTTTTTTATAGATTCCAATATTTAATTGTTTTTTAAATAAAAATTATCTTTTCAGTATTTAATAACAGTGAAATAAATTCAAATCCTCAGATGGTCCTTGGAAGGAAGTGTGGCCTTCTGGGTAAGAGCTTAAACTTGGGCATCAGCAGCCCTAAGATGGACTCCCCAGCTGTGTTACCTTAGGCAAGTTTCTTAACCTCTCTGTGTCTCAGGTTCCTCAGGTATAGAATGAGACTAACGGTATTTGCTTCATAGGGTTACTGGGGGAAGTATATAATCCAGTTCATGTAAAACTTTAAACACGGTGCTTAACACACAGTCAACACTCAATAATTGACAATTACTATTAGTACCGTGTTGAAGCTTCTCTGATAGGCACTGAAGAGGGTCAAAGAGGAAAGAATCTCTACATGCGAATGGATTATAATTTTATAGAGAAAAGTGAGCATCAGCAACTATACTGCAAGGCAGGACTAATGGATGGTCTAATAGAAACACGGAGTGTGACGGTAGTACAGAGGGGGAGAGATTACTTCCAGCTTGGCATTCGAGGGACGGATGCATGACCAAGTGCCATCTGCACTGACCCTGAAGATGGCTGGGCCTGCGAACGTTGCATTAAAGGGAAGGGAAGGCTAGGCAGAGGGAACAATGGGGACAAAGGCCCATGGGAGAGGGGACCAATGTCATGCTCAGGGGACACTGAATGCTGGCGCTCAACTGCAGCATCATACGCATTAGGGATGGGGGGAGCCCGAGACACTGGGGCTGTGGACAGAGACCGGATGGACAGGAGGAGAGAGGGGAAGACAGGGGGCAGGTGGGTGAGCACGTGAGCATGTAGGAAACTAAAGCCCAGAAGGGAAGGAGAGCTCTGGGCGTCCTACTCCCGACCTTCTGTTCGTTGGGCCAGGAGAACTCTGCATTCAGTTTGTCCATTTAGGAATGGGGGCACCGGACCAGATAATCGCCAAGATCCTTTCCATAGGAACCACTGTGAGATACACCCCTTATGATCGGGGAACTCACCAGCTAGCCAAACTCACGAGGGTTTGTTTTCACTTTCCTATTTTCCTTCCTCCGCTCTTTCTTACCTTCTGGCTCTTCTTTCTGTTTGACTGATCTTCCAGATAGCTCAACACATGTCAGCCTGTCAACATATGGCATACTTTGCAAACAGACAAACAGTGGCACATATGCAACTATATATTCCTGGCATGCAAATGCCCCAGCTTGGCTCCGTCAGCCTCAGCAAAAAGCATTTGGTAAGTCTCTCTCAAAAATTCCAGAATGCCGAGCCGTCCGTGGATCCTCTGACAAGTGGTTAAAATATGTTGTTCCATGTCTTCTTTGGTGCAAAAGCCAGAACACTCTCCCCGCCCTCTCAGTCCAGAGGCATTTAACACCAAAGGCTCTGTCCTCCTTCTCAACTATTTGGGGATGTTCTGACCAGAGGTCAAACTGCCCATTAAAGTTCTTTTGTTTTTCCATTTGGCGGTGATTCATGATCTCTCTGCACCAGTGGATGAGCCCTACTAGGGCACGGATGGGCTGTACTCTAAGACTCTTGGGTCTGTTTTGTCCACTTAAAAAGAAAACTAAGATTGTGTGGCAGACTCTGTGAATGCCCCACTCCCACCCTTCAACACTCAGCACTTTGCCGGGCACGCAGGGCTCAACACCTGAACGTGCAGTGCTCTGAGGGCTCTCTCTGCTCATGCGCACAGCAGGCCCATGGTGCTCCCGCACTTCCTCTCCCCCCACATCCCTCAACCGATGACGGATGAGAAATGACGGATAAGCCCTCTCCCCCTGCAGTGGGATCATTCTGAAGCAGTAGATCGCAGAGTTGCCTCTGAGAAACTGGCTTGATGGTGTATTTTCCTCGCTCTTGCTCTCCCTCCCCCTTCCCGCATCCCCACCTGTGTTTCCTGGAATTACTACATAATCAAAGTGCTCGCATTTGAATCTCTGTGTCAGGGCCTTCTTCCGAGGGTACCCAAATTAAGACAGTCTGTAGTTCTTGTTTGGAAAAAAGGTGATCAACGACAACACAGGATCTCCTCGACCTTGGACTTTTGACTGTGGCCCACAAGGCAATCTGCAGTTTAAAAATGCTCTTGAATCGGGGCGCCTGGGTGGCTCAGTCGGTTAGGTGTCCGACTTGGGCTCAGGTCATTATCTCACGGTTCGTGGGTTCAAGCCCCGCGTCAGGCTCCGTGCTGACAGCTCAGAGCCTGGAGCCTGTTTCAGATTCTGTGTCTCCCTCTCTCTCTGCCCCTCCCCTGTTCACGCTCTGTCTCTGTCTCAAACATAAATAAACATTAAAAAAATTATTTAAAATGCTCCTGAATGCCAATGACGGTAGCAGCTGATACCAAGCTTTTGGAAGTATATGCCCAAATTCTAGCTGGTCACGTGATCTGGTCAGAATTTGTCCCAGCAGCTAAGTGGAATTGTCCTGCCCTGACCACGTGAAAATAAGGGTGAAAGAGAAAGTGACAAAGTTCCATTCTGACACTTTTGGGGCTCCTGTGTGGCTTCTTGCGTCCTCCCCCTTAAGATCATATTTTGTTCCTTTTCCTTGTAAAGATTAAAATGTACACAAACAATAAGGCAGAGGAAGACAGCAACGGAAGAAGAAAGTGAACACGACCGGCCGGTTGTTCTAATACTCGTTGGACGTTCAATGTGTACTAAACCCGAGTTAACATTTAACCGCTAAAAACTCAGGAGTCAAAAGTCATTTAACAAAGATAACTCCAGACAGAAAGTTTAAAAGTATCTCAATACTATCGCCCTTCAACAAGCTACTGCAAATTTTTCAGGGGAATCCCAGTGGCAAAATTTGATCTGTTCTAAGCTGAATATGGAGAGGAAGAAAACAAGAGTTTGAGATGAGAGAGAGGCCCATTACATCTCAACCTCTGATCCACTCAGTAAGCCCCAGGCCAGGGCTGTCCAACAGAACTTTCTGTGATGATGGAATGTTCTAGAGCTATGCTGTCCAATATGGTAGCCACTAGCCACATGTAGCTATTGAGTAGCCAGAATGTGGGTACTGCATTCAATTTGTATTATGGCTATTTAAAGAATTCATTTCTTGGGGCACCTGGGTGGCTCGGTCAGTTGAGCGTCTGACTTCAGCTCAGGTCATGATCTCACAGCCTGTGAGTTTGAGCCCTGCGTTGGGCTCTGTGCTGACAGCTCGGAGCCTGGAGCCTGCTTCAGATTCTGTGTATCCTTCTCTCTCTGCCTCTCCCCAGCTCACACTCTGTCTCTGTCTCTCTCAAAAATAAATGGATATGTTTTAAAAATTAAAAAAGAATTTAAGAATTCATCTATTGCATTACTATATATATTGTACAATATGGTTATAACTTGTATTATAATTATAATAATGGCTATTCCAGTTCCAGCTGTTTCCCACCATCCCCTTCTCTTTCCTCTCCTCAGTGAAGCCTTGGCTTGAGCTCATTTTTCTGTCTTTGACCCAAGTACCTCCTTCAGGATTGGTTTTCTGTTCTTGCCCTCCAGACCTGCTCATTGTCCACCCTCTCCAGACTTCGGGAGCTACTGAGGGGGTTGCCCTCATGAGGGAAGTATAACAGAGTCGTCCACCTCCATGTAAACTCCTCTTTAACCCCTTTCTCCTGACTCAACCTGGGGGGCAGGGACACCAAGGAAAATATTTTAAATCGCCAACATAGTACCTCCTTCCCTTCACTTAAAAGCAAATGTCTATTTATTTCTTTTGAGAGATAGGCAGAGAGAGAATCCCAAGCAGGCTTCATGCTGCCAGCACAGAGCCCCAACGCAGGGCTCAAACTCATGAACCGTGAGATCATGACCTGAGCCGAAATCAAGAATCGGACACTTAACCGACTGAGCCGCCCAGGCGCCCCACTACTTCCTTCCCTTCATACCTAGGCTTGCTCTGAATTTATGGAGAGACCCTTACAAATTACGCCTTGTGCAACAGTGAGGCAGATGCTGTCTGATGTCTGCACATATCCCCTTAGAGCCCTTCACCACCATCACACACACCTGTCACTGCCCCCACCGCACCCAGACGGCACCTGTATCTCTTCGTTAGAGGACAATCCGCAGGCTGCCAGAACCCAGTCTGTCCACGCAAGGAGATCCAGAAGTGCCTAGAACTCTCTGCTGCAGTGAGCCTTGATCGACTGATTATCATGGGGATGGGGGTGTCTATAAATACTCCAGCTCCCTTGTGCCCTCATGAGGACCTACACTATCCCCAGAGCAGGACTGAGCCTAAGCCGTCCTCTTGGAGACTTGGTTTGACGCATCATCCTCCTTGCTTCTTCCACCTCCACTTGCATTTCTGTATTGGTTTTTATGAACCCTCATCTCAAAGTCTTTTTGAAATAAGAAAACAACCCCCAAAATTCACGAAAGCTTTTTTTTTTTTTTTTGTAATCTCATTTTTTTTAAAAAAAAAGCTTGTTTGTGGATGGGTTAGATAGGTGATGGGGATTAGGGAGGGCACCTTTTGTGATGAGCACCAGGTGTTGTATGTAAGTGTTGAATCACTAAATTGTACACCTGAAACTAATATTACACTGTAAGGTAACTAACTGGAATTTAAATAAAGATTTTTTAAAAAAGCTTGTCTTTAATGGGGCCAGTAGGTAGAAATGTTTTCCAATCAAACACTAAAAGAAATTTTTGAGATTAGCAGAAGAGATCAGTGTTATCTGACGAAAACTCGTGAAAGTGTCATCTGTCCAACAGATATGTTTGTAAAGGTCCTCAATCCAGACACTTCAATCAGTAGCTCAGCATCAGGATCTCAAAATATAAAAGGAAAGAGAAGGACGCGTTTAGATTCAACAAATATTTGTTATGGGCGTATAAAACAATTCACCAAAGGGCTATTTTATGACCTAGTTTCTTTATTAAGTAGTAACGTATGGAACATGGAACATCTTGTTTTCAGTCCCCAGCAGCTGCCAAAACCTGAATGTATCATATCCAACAGATCACAGCCATCCGGGAGTTCTATTAATAGCAAGATAATTTTCAAATCCACTGTACCGAGTAGTGTTTTGTTTTTCGGTTAGGCATATAATACATTCCATATCACGTCTGGTGAGTTGTGTTTTGAGGTTGCATTTTTAAAAATAAATCAGGCTTGTTTCAAATTAGGGAAACAATAAATCCATCATTGTTTGGTATTTTGGCTTGGGATATTGTGGTACCATGGCTAATATCTAGGTTTGTGGAGCCTAAATTAAAACACACTCGTCTCTTTTATGTTCTTGTACTGTGTTTCTTGGTGTTTATCAGGAATCACAGAAGTGTAAGAAAGAAAATAGCTCTCTGGCAAGGAAGCAAGTTGCAATGACCCCGCGAAGCTTATTATCTAATATGGATTCTGGACTATTTGGGGGGCATCTCAAATGAGGAGGAGGACCTTCAGAGAGTATGAAAACATTTCCCCCCCAGTTCTCTCTCTCCCCCCGCGTCTCTCTCCCCACCCCCTGTGTGTGTGTGTGTGTGTGTGTGTGTGTGGTTTAAAAGTCTTTTCCAGGGGTGCCTGGGTGGCTCAGTCGGTTGAGCGTCCGACTTCGGCTCAGGTCGTGATCTCACAGTCTGTGAGTTCGAGCCCCACATCGGGCTCTGTGCTGATGGCTCAGAGCCTGGAGCCTGCTTCGGATTCTGTGTCTCCCTCTCTCTCTGCCCCTCCCCTGCTCGTGCTCTGTGTCTGTCTCAAAAATAAATAAAAACATTAAGAAAAAAAAATTTAAAAAAAAAAGTCTTTTCCTACCACAGGGTCATAAACCTACTGTGGTGGTTAATTTTCTTTGTTAACTCAGCTAGGCTGTTGTGCTCAGTTGTTTGACCAAACATCAGTCTAGACGTTGCTGTGAAGGTTTTTTTATAGGTGTGATTAGCATTTACATCATTAGACTTTGCTAAAGCAGATTACCATCCATAGTGTATGTGGGCCTCATCCAATTAGTTGGAGGCCTTAAGAGAAAAGATTTAGGTCCCCAGAAGAGGAAAGAATTTTGCTACCAGACTGCCTTCAGACTCAAGGTATCTACTTCTTGCTAGAATTTCCAGCCTGTCAGCCTGCCCTTGAGATTGAGGACTTTCTAGCCCCTGCAGTCAGATGAGGAAATTCCTTAAAATCAATCTCTCTCTCTCTGTCTCTCTCTCTCTCTCTCTCTCTCTCTCTCTCTCTCTTCCCATGTATATGTGTGTGTGTGTACGTGTATATGTATTGGTTTGTTTCTTTAGAGAACTCTAATACAGATATCAGATATTCTCCTACATGGTCTTCTAAACGTTAAGTTTGAGGTTTCACAACTAACTTTTTAACGCAGCTGGAACTGATTTTGTAGATATCTTCTTAATTTATTATTTCTTCAGTCAATTTCATGTGCTTTGAGAAGAAGAGATACATGTGCATACTGACCGGTCCTCCTGGACTGTAAGTTTGTGTATCGCTTTAAAAGCATCGACATCTAGGGGCGCCTGGGTGGCTCAGTCGGTTAAGGTTAAGCGTCCGACTTCAGCTCAGGTCACGATCTCACGGTCCCTGAGTTCGAGCCCCGAGTCGGGCTCTGGGCTGATGGCTCAGAGCCTGGAGCCTGCTTCCGATTCTGTGTCTCCCTCTCTCTCTGCCCCTCCCCCGTTCATGCTCTGTCTCTCTCTGTCTCAAAAATAAACGTTAAAAAAAAATTAAAAAATAAAAGCATCGACATCTAGCTCTCACTGTAGAAATTCTGATTCAATAGGTCGGAGTTGGGGTCTAAACACACATATTTTCTTAACACAGGCCATTCTGAAGGTCTATATAGAAGAAAATAAAGATGAATATTTTTATATCCTTTAGATAGGGAACATCTGAGAATGCTATTAGAGACAAAGCCCATCAAGAAAAATGCTTGAGCCATTTGACCATATCAAGTATTTTTAAACTGTATAAAATTACCAGTTATAAATATAAAATTATCAGTTATAAAACGGATGAATTCTAAGGCTCTAATGTATAACATCATGACTACGGTTGACAACACTGCATTGTATAATTAAAATTGGCTGAGAGTAGAGCTTAAGTGTTTTCACCAAAAAAAAAAAAGGAAATATGTGGGGTGACGAATGTGTTCATTGATTCGATCAGCTGAATCCTTTCACAATGTACACGTGTATCAAGTCGTCATGGGGTACACTTAAAATAGATGACACTTATTTGCCAGTTCAACCTCAATCAGACTGGAAGAAATTCATGCGGGAAAGTGCATCCGTAAGATTTGTGAACACCTGGACGGCAAGCAACGCCGTAAAGAAAGTTAAAAGTAGAAAGAGAAAAATGTACAACATGTATGAAAATAATTAATATCCAGGGGCGCCTGGGTGGCTCAGTCAGTTAAGTGTCCGACTCATGACTTTGGCTCAGGTCATGATCTCACGGTTCGTGGGTTCGAGTCCCGGCTCGGGCTCCGTGCTGACAGTGGGGAACCTGCCTGTGATTCTCTGTCTCCCTCTCTCTCTGCCTCTCCCTGCTCGTGTGCTATCTCTCAAAATAAATAAACAAACAAAAATAAACCCCAGTTAATATCCGTATGTAAAAAGCTCTTATAAGTACTGCAGTAGTAAGAGAATCGGTCAGAATGATTAAGAAGCTAAGTCACAGGATCTAGCTGTCTGGATTTGATTCTTGGCCGCATCACTTACAAACAAGATCCTGGTGGGCACACTACTGAATCTCCGCCTCCATTTTCACACTTCTAAAACAGGTAGAATAATAAGTTTATATGGCCATGGTGGATATTAAAATAGGTAATGCCTATTAAGGGATTAGAAAAGGGACACGCTGTAAGGCATCAGTAAATACTAGCTTTCTTTTTTGTTGTTGTTATTTATTTTGAGAAAGACAGAGGGAGCGCGAGCGAGGGAGGGGCAGAGAGGGGGAGAGAGAGAATCCCAAGCAGCCCGATAAGGGGCTTCATCCCACCACCTTGAGATCATTACCTGACCTGAAATCAAGAGTCGGATGCCTAACCAACTGAGGCACCCAGGCGCCCCAAATATTAGCTTTCTAATGAGAAGAAGAATCCCTGCCCCCCAAAATGGGCAGAGGACATAAACAGGCAATTCAGTAAAAGCAACAGTAACAACCCAATACAAGTGGTGTTGGACCATAAAACGGTGCCCGCACTTATGGTTAGTAAAACACAAAATACAAGATGGTATTATTTTCGTTGTTATCATGGATCAGATTTGCAAAGACTGAAAAGAAAGACAGCACCTTCGGGTGGAGAGGGTGATGGAAAACAGATTCCACACGTTTCTCCGTGGCAGACATTTCGTGTGCTTGTACTGGTCAATAAGATATCCCAGCACCACCACCTCTGAGTACTACTCACTCCCAGCTGCTTGGCCTTCTGTCCTGTAACCTGGACCTCTCAATCCAACAATTAAAGGGTTACTTTGTAGACTCTGCTCTATACTGAGGTCAGTATCCGTTCTTTTTATAAAAAAAATTTTATTTATTTATTTTTGAGAGAGGAAGAGAGAGCCCACAAGCATGGGAGGAGCAGAGAGGGAGAGGATCCTAAGCAGGCTCTAAGCTGTCAGCACGGGGCCCAATGTGGGGTTTAAATTCACAAACTGTGAGATCAGGACCTGAGCTGAAACCGAGAGTTGGACGCTTAACTGACTGAGCCACCCAGGCGCCCCAGTCAGTATCCAATCTATTGCTGAGTATTTTGAATATCATCTCCGGAGAGAATCTTTCTGTAGGGTATCCTCCCAATATGTCAGAAGTTGAAATGTGTACGCCAAGGAAGTAATGAGAAAATTATATAAAAGTCTACATATTCAGAAGTTTATTGCAAAATTGGAAACACCCTAAAAGTCCTACAAGACACTTTATTTAAATTTGTCATGGTAAACCCATACACTGTAATATTATGTACATCTTAAAATGAGGACATTAAAATGCCCCAGTATAGAGGCGCCTGGGTGGCTCAGTCAGTTAACCATCGGACTTCAGCTCAGGTCATGATCTCGCAGTTTATGAGTTTGAGCCCAGCGTCATTCGAGCCCCACTTCGGGCTCTGTGCTGCCAGCTCGGAGCCTGGAGCCTGCTTCAGATTCCATGTCCCTCTCTCTCTGCCCCACCTTCTCTCTCTCTCTGTCTCAAAAATAAACAAACATTAAAAATATTTTTAAATAAAAAAAGAGAAGTCATGTGTATCAACCTCCAATGGCCCCTCACCATTTTCAAGATAACCTCTCATCTTAGCCCAGAGATTCCTCAGCATCTGATCTGTGCCTGCCTCCCTAGCTTTTTGCCCTACCTCCCTCCTGCAGTACCCTGCACTGTAGCCTATCGAACATCAGTCTTTTCTTCTCCCTATAATGCTGCTTCCTGCCTCCATGCCCTCACTGATTTCGGCTCAGGCCATGACCTCACAGTTTGTGGGATCGAGCCCCGCACTGGGCTCTGTACGGACAGCACAGAGCCTACTTGGGATTCTCTCTCTCCCTCTCTCTTTCTGCCCCTCCCCTGCTCGTGCTCTCTCTCTCTTAAAATAAATAAACTTTAAAATAAAATAAAATGCCCCAGAATGTAATTAATGGAAAAAAACACAAGGCAAAAACACCCTGTTTGCTATCATCACTTTAAAAAATATATAGAAATCATTAAGAAATATGATCACTTTTGTTTGGGCGTGTATTTTTTCATGTAAAAAGGGCATACGTATACGTATACATGCATACACATGTATATTTTATGTATACATAATTTTTAACAGTATTTATTTGCAACGAATTACAAAAAAACAGCACAAATTATTGCTATCTCCGTATGCTTGTACCTTTGTATTGTGACCTTGGCTCTCCTCAGATCAAACAGCGAAATCTATCCTTGACCCCTTACATCTGTGCTTAGCCATGTCACTGGTTTGGCCAGTGGGGCTTTGGCAGGTGTGTGGTTTCAGCAGACGCATGGAAACTGCTTGCACTTCGGTGCTTTGTCTCTTGGTGCTGCGCTGGGAACCCTGAGACTGCCGTGTGAACAGGTGACCAACCTGTTCTCTGGCAAGTGAACAGCCTGCTGGGAAGTTCATGTGGAGGAAAACTGAGGTGTCCTGGTCAACATCTGCCAGCTGCCAGCTGTGAAGGAGGCCATGGTCGGCCGCCCGACCCAGCCAAGCCTCCAGGACACAGCAGATACACTGAACCCAAGCTGCCAGACCCAGCGTTATGAAGTAATGATTATTGCTTCGAGCTGCTAAATTCTGGATCGTTCGGTGTATTGTCTCAGGATAGTAGAATGTGGATACTTCAAAGTTTAAAAGCAATTTTGTATAACTCTTCATTTTTTAAACTTTTACAAAGAATATGCATTACTTTTAAAACCAGAAAAAAAATGTTTTTTATTTAAAAAAACGTTTAAAAACCTGAAAATCTCTACTGGATTTAAGCTGTTTAGCACACAAGAATCCACTTGCAAAGAATACTATTATCATTTCCTTTTTGCAGCTGAAGAAATCAAGGCCGGGAAAGGTTTAACAACTTGTCCAAGGTCACACAGCTAGTAAAATGGCAGCTCTGGGGTTGATCCCAAGCAGTCTGCTTCCTGAGTCTGTGCCTTTAATTGGCCTAAGACAGAGACAAAACTATATGTAAATGTAAAAGGTCATTTCTCAAGGCTCTGGTACCTGAAAGTTATAGCTGTGAGATATCCAGGATGCTCCCCAGTCTCTCTTGGGTTCCGTAACTTCATATGACTTCATCAAGCAATAAAACTTCGGGGTGGATATGGTAGAGAAGATGTGCCAGGACTCCCACTGCTCCATTTTGCTGCTCGTTATCAGCTCCCTTACGGAGATCTGTTGGGGAGGTGGAGGGTGTTAAACTTTAAGAGGGTGGCTGTAAAGGTCAAATGATATGATTCTTGTCAAGAAATTGGCAAGATCTGCTACTCTCTATCGTCATCATCACATCATCATGTCAACTTCTAAACAAAAAGCTTAGAAGAAAAACTATGACCTGATCAAATTCCAAACAATCTGTAGACTTCAGCGTCCTCCAAAGCAAAAAGTAGGACATCTTAACCATGGATGACAAAACTGAGAGCCTAAAATTCTTAGTAACGATCCTTTCTTCTGGTGTTGATAGTATAAAATCAATCCTTAAGTGGTCAAATGGAATCAAGATTGGTATTCCCATCTGGAGTCACCTGATGATCCTTGCCATCTGCTGGGAGAAATTGCCTCCAAATACTGTTAGGACTTGAAGAAAGGAGTCCCTTGGCACCTCAACATGGCCGTAGCCATAGACTGTCAGTGCCTGAAAACAACAGAAAGCAGGCCTGGGACTGTTCTGCCTTTTCATTACTGCCTCCCACAGCCATTATTACCCAACATCACAGGCTTTTGCTCTTCCAAAAGACAGAGTTAATCCGTCCAGTTTTAGATAATAATTCGAAGCCTGCAACAGTTACATTGTAAACAAGACAGAGTCATGTTGAAAAAAAACAGGGAACAGATTTTGTTAAATAAAAACAAATGGAATTAAAAGAAAGGTCACAGTTTTTGTATTTCTGTAACAAATGCAATCTAACGATAATCCATATCTGCAGGAATCCCTGGGGTTTTTTTTTTTTAGGTTATAATTAAATTTCTCCTTGAATAATCATCTTGCACACTTTCCCTAGAGGAAACTGTTTACATTTCATCATATCTTTGAAAATGTAATGGATCTCTATTTTAATCAGCCTTTCCTATTTGGATCATTCCTTGAAAATGATCCAAACTCATGAACAGGTTTGTTTTCAAAAATACAACTCAGCAGTGATTTTGACTGATATCAGGGGTGCCAGAAGTCAGCGTGGTTTTAGAGATAGTTTTGATAATGAACGGCCATGATGACAGAAGTGCTTTTGGCAGATTGATGCAGTAATGGCTCCTGATTTGTCCCATCTCTCTATACCCGTACCCTCGTGTAGTCTCCTTCTACACTGACTCTAGATTTGGCCATGTGATGTGTTTGACCAGTAGGATAATCACAAATGTGCTACAAGCAAAGATCTGAAAAGCACTTGCGTGTTGGGGCTGTCCCTTTCTTGCTATTCTTAGGACTCTCATTAGAGCTGCCACGTGAAGAAGCCCCTCCAGGACTGCCTGATGGACGATGAGAGAAATCCATGGCTGGAACTCAAATGGCTGCCTCAGTTAACCACCAGCTCATATCCCAGCTGATCCAGCAGTGGCCCGCAGACACGAGTGACACCAGTTAAGGCCAGCAGAAGACTCCTCCATCTGAGCCCAGCCCAAATTTCCAGACCACAGAATCCTGATCGTCGTTTTATTTAAGCCACTATCGGGGATGGTGATACAATGAAAGCTGACGGACCTAGTGTCCCAGTGAGAGCGGAGTTACAGCACCAGCATTAGGGCAGATGTGGGATCCCATGAGGATGATTTTGCTTATAAACAGCCGATTGACATAAACATAAAACAAGAAGTAAGCGAGTACGGGCTGTCCCATCCACCCACAGAAAATTATCAATGTAATGACTAAGAAAACTGGAAGACACATGGCAGAAAGTACGGGTATGGGTAAAGGCTGACCCCTCACTATTCAGTATTTGGGATCAATGGACTAAACACCTGAAATTATAAAGATCTTAATAATATTGAGGGGCTCCAGTTCAGCACAGCTTAAGACTTCATTTGCTTGCTACTTTGCATCCTATGCTTTCCATAAACCTCCTGAAGTCCTTGGTTGGACCAAGTCAACAGGTGCATAAAACTGGGACTTGCTGTATGTCTTTCTCCATCTGCTTTTCCTAAGTATATACTCTGTAAAATGTCCACTAAGAAAAGGGTTCCACGGTCACGTACGTCACTGCATTGATTCCTCTTGGAATGTCACAGTGCATCCTGGCATATTAGAGACCTGTTCATCCTTATTTATCCCAGGGCTGCAATGTATTTGGCCATGGAATCCTTTTTGTGAGTAACATATTAAAATCTCATCAACCAATGTTTCTCAGAGCATACTTGGAGAAAGCTTTTTCTTCAACCTTCTTAAAACTAAGTACAACACATGGAAAAGGACATGAAGTGCAAACATGTAGCATAATGAATTATTTGTAGACTAAACACTCCTGTAACTACCACCCAGGTCAAGAAATAGAATATTGCCAACCTCTCCGTTAGACTGCTGTGTACTCCTGGCCCATTACAAATTCCTCTCTCCGTTTCCATGACTTTTTCCTACTGACTTTATGGTAATGACTTCCTTGCAGTGTTCTACTGTTTTGCCACCTAAGTGTGCATACCTAAACTATACACTTGTTTACTCTGTTTCTGAAAGCTAAATAAATGGAATTATACAGTATGCATTGGAGGGGCATGGGGTATAAGTGTCTTCAACATCAACACATAATGTCTACCTCTTTCCCAAATCAAGGGCACCAACTGATACTCCTACCAGCAGCGTATGAGAGTTCCAGTTGTTCCATATCCTAAATTATACTTGCTAATGTCAGAGGTTTTCATTTTTGCCAATCTATTTGATGCATAGTGGTGATTTTAATTTGCATTTCTTTGATTGGTAATAAGGTTGAGCACATTTTATGTTTACCGGTCATTTGGATATCTTCTTTTGTGCAGCCCATGTCCAAGCCTTTTGCTCTTTTCTCTACTGGGTTTCTATTTCCTTCTTAATTTATAGGAGTTCTTTAGATAAAAGTCCTTTGTTGGATATAGGAGTTGCTAATATCTTCTCTTGCTCTATGGCTTGCTTTTTCTCTTTCTTAATGGGGTCTTTTGTTGAACAAAATTTCTTCATTCAAATGTAATCAAATGTATCACTTGTTTTCCTTTCATGCTTAGGGTTTGGTTGTCTCCCTCCTTGGAGTCTTTTCTTTAGTCACTGGCCCTGGTGAAAGCCCCAAACTGCAGGCCCAATGAGAAAAAGGGGAGTGAGTGGGAAGGGGAAGGGCAGAAGGCGGGGGGGGGGGGGGGGGGGGGGGGGGGGGGGGGGGGGGGGGGGG
>NC_064817.1:12715325-12780007 GCF_023721935.1 Panthera uncia | reverse complement strand
GGGGGGGGGGGGGGGAGGGGGGGGGAGAGGAACACTACGACCTGGCAGGAAGGTGACAGGGGCCCTGCAGATGGTGAGAGGCTGATTGAAAGTGGATTCAATGTCACATTCACCATCCGGCTCTTCATGCATGTAAAAGAAGTTGGCAGTATTTTCAGAAAGAAAGGAGAATCAGTCAGGATTTGTGGGGAGCATGGTGCATATGTCAACATCTCAGAAGAGAATCGTGCTGATAATGACCACTTTGGCCGGACCCTCTAAAGCTACCTTTAAATCCTTACCTATGATGATTGACAAACTGGAAGAGGACATCAGCACAATAGCACAGCTGCTCACACAACAGTGTGTGGTCACACTGATGCGGGTCACCCTGAGCCTGACGGTCCCTGCTATCAGTGTGGCTCTCTCATCGGGAAAGGCAGTTTCAGGGTCAAGGAAATACAACGAGGGAGTGCGGAGACTCGGGTCTGGCGACAGGCGATATGCTTCCCAACTCAGCCATTACAGCTGCTGGCATTTGGCAATCCATCACCGAGTGTGTCAAACAGACCCGTCTGCTCACAATGGAGCCACCCCAACCCTGAAGGTCATCCAACTCTCTGGCCATCCTTGCAGGTGGTCGGGAAGGGCAAAACACAGGCAGCAACCGTGTGAGCTTTTCTCACATGTGCCCATCCACGTGCCTCAAGCCCGATCTGAGGGGACTCCCTCTAGAGGCCTATACTCTTCAAGGACAGCACGCCATCCCACAGCCACACTGACCACACTGCCCCTGTTGGCAAAGCACCAGTCTCGTTTTCCCATGACGCATGGCAACCGTGGATTCAGTGACATTGAGTCCACTCTCCAGAGGTGAAAGGCTATCCGGCAGGTTTGGATGCATCTACTAAGACTACCCATGAACTCCCCATTCCAAGCATTTTAATTGACTGCATAATGGGGTGTCGGGGTGCTAAAATCAATAAGGTATACCAGATGTCTTGGGTGTAGATCAAAATTGCAAGCCCAATGAGAAAAAATGAAATATGGCCTTTTGTAGCAACATGGATGGAACTGGAGAGTGTGATGCTAAGTGAAATAAGCCATACAGAGAAAGACAGATACCATATGGTTTCACTCTTATGTGGATCCTGAGAAACATAAAAGAAACCCATGGGGGAGGGGAAGGAAAAAAAAAAAAAAAAAAGAGGTTAGAGTGGGAGAGAGCCAAAGCATAAGAGACTGTTAAAAACTGAGAACAAATTGAGGGTTGATGGGGGGTGGGAGGGAGGGCAGGGTGGGAGGGAGGGCAGGGTGGGTGATGGGTATTGAGGAGGGCACCTTTTGGGATGAGCACTGGGTGTTGTATGGAAACCAATTTGACAGTAAATTTCATATATTAAAAAATAAAAAATTAAAAAAAAAATAAAAAATAATAAATAAACAAACTAAAAAGAAAATAAAAAAAAAAAAAAAAAAAAAAAAAAAAAAACAAAATTGCAAGCCCAGAAAAAGGATCTACCCACGGGCAGGCTACCCCACTGAGTCCGCTGCCAGCATTAGCCTGCTTCAGGATCTAACTGCCAGGCGCACCTCAGAGCTGGGTAGCATGGGAAGCAGTTAAAACAATGCAGATTTGCCTGTTCTCTTTCTTGGCTGTTCACCCTGCTTGATCCATCTGGGTAGTTTCTGAACAGTCAGCAATTTCGGTTTTTAAACAGTCTGTAAATTTTCAGTTTCTCTGCACTTTACCATAAACTTGTGATTTTTAAATTATTTTAATTCCTTTCTCCATTCAGCTGTTAGAGCTTAGTTCCATATTTAGTTTTATAAGCTTCTCTGTGTTTTGTTTTATTTGGGGTTTTTTGGTCATGAATGGTTTTTTTGTTTGTTTGTTTGTTTGCCATAGCAGAGCACAAGAGTAGAATGTTAATACAATTCCGTTTAATCTATAATGTCAGAATTAAAAAAAATAGTTAAAAAGTGGACTGGAAAAAAAATTAGCCAGATAAGATTCTCCTCATATTTATCTTTACCATTGTTTCGTAATCACACAGAGCTAGGAACCCTGATACATTCTTGCTCTGGGTGTCTGTCTGTTTTATTCTCCCATGACAAAAGCTATGAGGACAAGAACATTCCATTCTACTGGTAGAGGCTGTGAACAATCGACTGCAGGTCAAAGAACTGACATTTACTGGTCTGCTACTATATGCCAGGCACTGTGTTGTTCTGTTGATATAGTTAATTTTCTCAACAATTGTGGAGGGTGATAGTATTATCCCTCTTTTGTAAGTGGGGAAACTGAGGCTCACTGAAGCAAAATAACATGAGCAAGGTCCCACAAGGCAATCAGCCAGTCCATGGCCAAGGTGGGATCCGAACTTAAGATCGAATGTAACCCCGAAGTTCAAGGCTTTCTCACCGCAACATGATGCCATCTGGTCAGAGCAGGGCACTTGGCAAAGTTGCTCTGTGAGAGGGAATTACAAAGTGTTGCCTTCACTTCACGATCATCGGTAGGAAAAAAAATCTTTATATTCACTTTCTGTCTTCGTGTGGGTTACCCTAGAAGCAGAACCTAAGAGAGGGATTTTTGAGTACTAGTCATTCATTTCTTTGGGTGGCGATTGGAGGAAACAGCAGTGGGGGAAGTGAGATGGGAAAGGAAGGCAGCCAATAAAGGAGACCTTATCGAACACAACACTGGGGGTCACCGGAGTGCGGTTCTGCTGGGGAACTCCCGGAGCCCACTGTTACCCCATACCCCAGAGTTACCCCAGCTCAGAGGTGCTCCAATAGAGGGGAGAAGCAGCTGGGTATTTACCCACCAAGTCACATCCATCATTAGATGAGGACAGCTGTGAAGGGATTAGCCCTCCAGGACTTCGGGCTTGCCCTGAGGGTGGGCCCAGATGCTCCTCGGGCTAGAAAGATTCCCAGTGGCACTGGCAGAGCTTTGCAGGTGTTTGCAGTTAAGAGCCTTTAGCATAGAGGTGGATACCAAGGGGACGTGGCAGAAAACCAATACTGTCTGCTACACCCTCTACTAAGAAAAGCCAACAAAAAACCCCAGAAATCAACATGAGCTCTGGTAAAAGAGAAGGCTATAGAAAAGCTTAAAATCCCTCCGGAGAGCTATGCAATGTAATATTCCTGAGACGTTGGCCCTGGCACCTCCAAATCTAATTTGCCACACTAAGGAAGTGACACCCCCACGCTACAGTTTAATAATTTAGCTATTATTCGAGAGCGATCCTATTAACAGTCCATTCATTTTCTCCACAGCAGTTCAGTCCTTGAAATTCACCCACTGTGTCTCGTGACTATTAGTGATACTTTGGGTAGTGTTATTTATGAGCGTGTACAAAAAAAGATTTGACAGAGATTTCAACGTGCAACCTGATAGGAAGACCAGATTTCCAAATGTGACTAGGAATGGCCTGGGCTGGGTTTTGTCTCAGACCTCTGAGAGCTGGACTTTTCTCTCCAGCTTTCCCAGTCACCAGGGGGGGGGGGGGGGGGGGAAGGATGGATAGTGGTGCTGGTGGTATTTAGAGATTTTAAATACCCGCTAAATAAAGGGGCTTTCTCATGCAAATTAACCCACTTCCTCCCTTTCAGAGACTAGCATTTTCCACAGCTTTAAAAATAGAAGAAAATGTAATCCAAGGAGGAGGGTTGACTCCTGAAGGAAGCAACAACCGAAGTTACCTCCTAGTATAGAAGGCCTTGATGCTGGCCTCACGCAGCAAGGGCAAACATTCAAAAGAAAAACACGACAAAATCGAAATAATTTTCCGTTTCTGGCTCAGGTCCTCAATCCACGTACATACTGGCCTGCCTTGTACAGAGGTGCTGTGATTTAACACATTGGCTCTGGCACAAGTAGTTTTACACTCAGAAGAGAAGTAAAATAAGGCTAAGTAGTTATCAAAGCAGTCACTGCGTTGCAGGATGTTGATGGTGGGGGAGGCCGTGGAAGGGGGCAGGGGCCCTACGGGGAATCTCTACTTTGGATTCAAGTTTGCAGTGAACCTAAAAGTGCTCTGAAAATCAAGTCTCAAATTAGATATATACATTTTATAATGCTTTCTATTTTTTAAACCTTTGCATAAAAGTCGTTACGAGGAGATAGGGCAAATATAAGACCTTCATATTCTAGACAAGAAAAGTACAGCTTTGAGTAGTTCAAGTTCAACTAACAAGTGGAAGAGCCTTCTGATTTTAAGTTCAGGTTGCACAGAACACAGGTCAGTCTCTTGTGGCATGAAGTCCTAGGGAAGTTGAGGAAGAAAGTGAAGAGAAATTTTCCTGTTTGGCACATTTTGTCCCTGATAGAAATAGGAGTGGACTCTACTTAATTCTGGCCAACAAAGTGTGTCTCAGTATGAGGGCGTGTGTGTGTGTGTGTGTGTGTGTGTGTCTAACTTCTCCCAGAACTCATGCGTGTTGAGCTGGTTGTACCTTGAGAGGCCCTCCTTCTAGTCCCCCCACCCCTCCTACAAACCTGCCTTCACTGGCTTCCCAGGGGCACAGGGGTCTACGAGCACGCTCCACGCAGAGTGGGACCAAGGCTCAAGGGTGGAGTCCAGCACTGTCAGTGTGCCAACTTCAGAACCTCTCTGGTAACCCTTTCCCTCTGCCTGAGAAATCTCCTTTCCCACCTTTACCCCTGCCTGACGAATCTTCCTCTTTAGAGCCTCAATCTAAAGATTACTTCTCCCAGAAATGCTTTCTCTGACCCTCAGTATAAATGAGGTTTCTCCCATTATTCTTTTCCCTAGGTCTTGTTTTTTCTTCAGAGAGCTCATCAAAACGTGTGAATGTTTAGACATTTGCCAACCTGTTTCATCACCAGAGTTCCTCTCCGTAGACTATAAGGTTCATGAGAACTGAAACATCATTTGCCACCAATAACGCAGTATTCAGCACAGGCCCTGACATGGAGATGTGTTGAATGAGTGAATGCATGAATGAGTGAATTAAATGAATAAAATGAATGACACTAGTTACCCCTTCTTACCTCACAGAGCAGCCTTCTCTACCTCCAACCAGACTATGAATATCAAGATACCAAAGGTATAGGAAAGGATTAGGGGATCAGGGAAGGTTTTACAGATGGTTCTAAGGACTTGGGCTTATATTCTGAGTAATATGGGAAGCCACTGAAGGGTTTGACACGTCTTTTATATACAGTCTTCTACTTCACCTAGCACTCCCTCCCATCCCTAATGACTCCTAGAAGGCACCCAAGAAATTTGTTGAATAGATGTATGAGTGCATGAATGAATGAATGAATGAAAATATTATCCCTATCCCTAAAGAACTTAACGAGCATTGTGATAAGATACAATTCATATTTATGGAATTATCGGAGAAGTCCAGGAATGGGAGGGGGTGTAGGACACATGCCAGACTTCAATCAAATATTTCATGAAAGAAAAAACAATATTTTATGAAAGAAACTTGATCATCACTTTTACATATTTTGAATTGGTTCATTGTCTGCCTAGTCTACACTATTTCAATTATAAACAGCTTCAGAGCAGTGCCCAAGTGATTCAGATCCCTGGGGGCCTAGTACAGAGCCCAAGGGCATGAAGTGTGCCAAAAATATTCTTCCCGTTCGCACGATGCTTCAGCGGGTTGGATTGATTTGTAATGCAGTGCATTTCACACACCAGCCCTCCAGCTAGACCCTGGGTAATCCCTCTTGGGGAGCTACCAAATGTGGTTCTCGTCATCTTGTGCAGCCAGGAGACAGCTCTGAGGATTATGGTCTTTCTCTTGGTTGTCCTAACCCTCCAGTCCTCCTTGGCGATGGGGGTGGGAGCAAAGGTTGTTGGTCAGGAATGATTGGCTTTTCTGTTTAAAAACCAGGGGTGGTGCTCTGGGGTTGCGGGAGAAGCAATGAACTTGTTTCTAGATTCAGCTCACTATCTATGTGTCTATAGACCCCTCATTTCATCTTTCTGTGCCTCGTTGTTTCTCATTCATAAAATTAGAGGGTATAGGGTAGATAAGAGAATTCCTAAGATCCTTTCCTGTTCTTCTAGGACTCTAATTCCTGGTGTGACATGAGAAAATGATTCCTTAAATGGACACAAGCCATCTTCTAGCTTCCAGAACATTCCATATATTTGCTGTATCTCTGGACCATTCCCAGAGAGTTCAGATTTTGCTCATCCAAGAGGCGTCTCTTATTTCCGAAATGCCAGACCCTGATCAGTTTAGTAACTGAAGCTTATTTTTATTTTTTGGCATTGGATTTCTGACATCTGGAACAACTTCCTGTCAGATCCCAGAAGGTTCCCTCCCAGAGTATCTTCAACAGCAGCAAACAATTTACACCCACCCAGGACCCATCATGCCTAAGATGTCTTAGGGCATCTTATTGCAATTAGGAGAAAATGAAACCAGGAGCTCAGTCTGATGAAAACTGAGGTTGGAAACTAGCGCTAAAATAGAAATCATTAACGCACGTGAAACATAGCTCAGAGTGCCAATTCATGGGAGGGAGTGTGTTTGGGAGGGCAAGGAGAGAGTGCCAGTAGTCACGTCTGCAGTCCTGTGGAATCGGACAGACTCGAGAACAACATTAAGCATCTACTTGTTGGTTAATGTGCCAGAGATTCTGATGAGCTGATAAAGCAGGAGAAGCTATTGAAAGGCTCCTGGGACAGTGCCCTTAAACATCGTTACCATATTGAGCTAGGAGCTGACTATTTTAGGTTGCATTTACCCAGATGCAGACTCTGAGAAAAGGAGAGAAGCGTAGCAGTTTACTTAGGAGGTGATTCCAGAAAGCATTGTAGGGGAATGGGGAAGTGAGATAGGGAAGGGAAGGAAGCCGATAAAGGGGGTATTACTGAGCAGGGTACCACTGTGGGTGCTGAGGCTCGATCCTGCTGGGGACCTCTGGGAAACTGGGTAGAACTTGGCCTAGAGTATGCCACCTGATGGGCACGGAAACTGAGGTGTTTACCTTCTGACTCTCATCTGTGACTGGCAGAGGGCTGTTCCTGGAGGCACTGTTGGCCTCCCCTCCTGCAGGTTGATCGAGACCCCCTAGAAGAGCTGAGATGCCTTCAGTGCTAGAATAGTAAGCGCTGAGAGGATGTGAGTGCCACGCTGATTGTGCCTGCTATGCTAACCTTGCCTGTGGTTCATATCGCTGGGTAGTCAATTCACAATGCATCAGGTGTGGAGGGGGGGGAATCACAGCGCCTTTGAGAATGAGTGCACCTTACCAATTTTTGGCTTAGCCTCCTCATTTTCCAGATAAGAAAACCAAGGTTTAGAATAGCACTGTCTAAAAATATATAAGGCAAGCCACATAAGTAATTTTTAAAATTTTAGTAGCACAATAGAAAAGTAAAATGAAACAGGTGAAACTGATTTTAATAGCATATTTTGTTTAATCCAATATATTCAAACTATTGTATTTTTCTTCTTTGTTCAAACTATTGTATTTTTAATGTGGAATCAACATAAAATTATCACTGTGATATTTTGCATTTTTTTGTCCCATGGCTTTGAAATTTTTACTTAGAGTATATACCACTTTGGCTACATTTTAAGTGCTCAGTACTTGTGGCTAGTGTCTACCATATTGGACAGCACAAATTCAGAGCATTTCTATCACTACAGAAAGTTCTAGTGGACCGTGCTGGTTTAATTAGTTTGTGTCATTTGCCCCAAGTTAGACAGCTTGTGGGTAGGAGAGGTAGTTGACAAGAAGCCAGAAGAGAATGCTAGGCTCTCTGGGTAGGCTGGAATTCTGAGTTTTAAATCTTCCAAAAAGTAGGAGGAGGAAAGGAGTTTTTCACGAGGCCACAAGCTATTTAGTTCCAAGATTAACTTGGCTGGTTGCTCAACCGCCTAGATAAAGAAGACCCTGCTCAGGCAGCCCTTCTGAGGGAAAGGGCCAGGTCTCTCTTGTTCATTACTTCATCCCCAGACCAGGACTTAGCCCCTAGGAGGTCCTCAAGACAGCTCTGTTCAATGTTGATTAGAAGCATCCTTTGGGGGGCAGCACCTGGGTGGCTCAGCCAGTTAAACAACTGACTCTTGATTTTGGCTCAGGTCATGATCTCATAGTCGTGAGATGGAGCCCTGTGTTGTGCTCTATGCTGGGCATGGAGTCTGCTTAAGGTTCTCTCTCTCCCCTCTGCTCCTTCCCTGCTTGCGCATGTGCTCTCTTTCCGTTCTCTCCCCCCCCCCCCCTTCTCTCCCCAAAAAAGCATTCTTTGGGTGGCTGTCATAGAGTTATCAGCAGGTGAGGGCTGAGGACCAGCTGTGAGGTAACCATGAGCACCATTACCATTTTGGAAGTTACCTGGGTGAAGAAGTCATGAGCAAACAAGTAAAGGGGAAGTTGGACCAAGGAACCTAAAAGAGAATCAAGTATCTTCCCACTTACCAATCCTTATTTGACATGCCATTCTACAAAGAGAAACAGAGGCACAGAGTAGTGGAGAAAATTTTCCAGCAAGACCACTGTAAGTGCCTGGAGTGAACTGCTTTGACATTGGGCCCAACACACACATTTAACAAGAGGCTATTTGCCCAGGGTTTTATTCCCACAATAAATCTTATCATTTTCTGCTTCTTAGACTGCCTGTCTTCTCTTCTCTGCATTACACTAACAGCTCCCTTTCCTAGCAGCAGTGGTAATAAATGGTGTGCTCACAATGTAGAAGTTAGGGTTTCAAGGTGAAGCCTTTGGAAGTGATTCCTTTGTAATTTCATTTATGGCCATGCCATATTTTATGGCGCAACTCACTAACTCTGTGGGTGGCTTTGTGTGTGTTCCAGAGAAAGCGAGAGTGCGAAGCATCCCCACCCTCCAATCCTCACACACCCCTCCCAGTGGAATTTGGAAGTTAAAGCACTTCCCAGGTTTTTAAAGGGAGATTTTAACCTCTCCCGGTATTCTTACAGAGATGCTTGCTATCCAGCCAGCCATGACAAGAAATGTTGGAGATGTGGCTGCTTCAGGAAGCTTTTTCTAATCCCTTCAGCCCACCATGAGGCCCTTTCCCTAGCAATCCTACAACACTAATTGTCAAGCCAGACCTCTGCCTTCTGTCCACAATTAGACAGCCATTTCTCTCAAGAGTGGCAACAAGGGAAGAGAGGTTACTTTTCTGTCTCCCTCCCTGCTCCACACAAGCAACCCAAACTCACTGGAGTACTGGTAATTGGTTGATTTACTAATGAATGATTGGCAACCTCTCTCTTTAGTGTACAAAAGAAATTCGATTAGTATGGGCTTTTTAGGAGGCAAACAATGCAACATGACTGGTCCATATCCTCCAAGAAGAGGCCAAGAATCCTGCAACCAAGGAGGGAAGAAACTCAATATATATGTTTGGGGTCTAGATCAGTTTCAAGTTCTCTCTAAAGCCAAAGCATAGCCTGACTTTGCACATAGACTCTCCCATCTCTCTCTCTCTCTCTCTCTCTCTCTCTCTCTCACACACACACACACACACACACACACCACACACTGAAAAATCCTTGGGGACTTCTTGAGGATACAGTCAATATATTCTTTATCTGGTACATAGTGGATGCTCAATAAATATTTGTTAAATTAAATCAGAGAAGGTGTCACCATAATTTTGCTTATCTTGGGGAGGCTACATGATAAAGTGAGAGAAGCATGGGCAACAGACCTGAGTTTAAACCATGCCTCAGCTTCAAGCTATCTGAATGGCCTTGGGCAAATGCCTTAAAGTCTCAGAGTCTTAATTTCCTCATCTGTAAAATGGAAATAATAATATCCACCTTCTAGAGTTGTTTTGACAATTATATGAGATGTTCTCAATCAAACTTCCAGGTATGTGATAGGCATATGGGAAACATCAGCTATTTTCCCCTCTGTGTGTAATGTTCTTGCTTACTGGGCCAACTCCCGGGCACCCTCTAAGGCTTGCCCTGTACATAACAGACCAAGAAGACTTGATCGCTCCTCCTGCCCTGCTTTCCTTGTATCTCTTCAGGCAGCTATGATTGCACTTCTTGCCCCATATTGCAATTATTTGGGACATTGCTCTCTATCCTTGAGGTCAAGACCAACCTTCCACCATTTTGTATCCTCACTGCTTAGCCTACTGCCTGGCATGTAGGAGGCACTCAGTAAAAACTTTCTTTTGTGTAGGAAAAGAGATTATGAAGGATACATAGCAAAATGTAACTGTGGTTATCAATGGCTGGTGAAATTACGGGTGGTTTTCTTCTTTTGGGGGGGCCCATCTATATTTTTAAAATGTTTTTCCCCTACAATAGTCATGTTTTATTTGAGTAACAAAATGATTCAGTAAAAATAAATGTATGCCCAATGAGAATATGGATAAATGGATGGATGGATGGATGGATGGATAGGCAGATGGAAGGATAGATGTATTCAATAAATTTAGATAGCTTCCATTCCTCTAGATTCTTACTATCTGGGTTGAGGCTGAGTTTGCTGCAGAGTGAGTAAAGGTATTTCCAGTCCCCATGAGCCTACTCCCTATTTCCTGCCAAATGGCTTTGAAGTTCTACTCCTGTTCAAACTCACATTTGCTGAATGCCCACTTCAGGAAGGAAAACTCACCCCAACTTCCACCTCAGTCTATGCCAGGACTCAGCAAACTTTTTATATAAAAATCCAGATAATAAATATGTTAGCCTTCAGAGGCCATACAGTATCTGTTCACAATTTCTCAATTCTACTCTTATAGCATGAAACCAGTCATCGATAATACATAAGTGAATGAACATGGCTGTGTTCTAATCAATCCTTATTCACAAAAATGTGGCAGTCCAAGGGCCATACGGTTTGCCGATCTCTGGCCTACCACTTTGCCAATGTTGTTCCCCTTCCCTGAAGACCCTTTTTCCTTGCCTGCCTATTAGATTCTATTCATCCTTTATCTTTCAAGAAGAACATTACTGCTTATCATCTCTGTGTTAGCATGCTGTTATTCCACTGTAGTTACATGTATAGTAGTAGATGCTAGAACCATTTGCTGGGAAGCTTTCTACTTTCGGGGAGATTTTTGAAAGGGGTATGTGCTGGAATTATGCTCAAAAAGAACTGGAATGGGAGACTGTAAATAATAAATATTCATCATAATAGTACACAGGGCGTGACCCTTATAATGACGTGCTCAGCCTAGTGACACCCACCTTAGAAGAAAAAGACATACCAAAAAAACAAAAACCAAAAACCAAAGTTAGGCAGCTCTAAAATGACCCAATGGCCAGCAACAGAGGAGCCGGGTACTGTTACTCAGTGTCTCATTCCTTAAGAAGTGTTTTTACTCTATTTCTAAAATCTAAAAGAAAAATAATGGAAATTTCTGTTGGGGAGTTTAAGATCCAAGTACAAAGGAGCTTTTCAGTGTCTCTGGACAAGCTGGGGATGATAAATCTAATGCCGCCGCTGGAGATGTTGAAATTTCCCTTCTAAATTAGCCACCATATAGCAGTCTGCGCGGAACTCTGGCTTCAGCTTCCGGCGCTCATTTTTCTCTGCTCTCCTGAATGCTGAGCCTGTGCTCTTGGCCACGATGGGCTAAGGTTTATGCTTAGGATCACGTGGCAGCCCCAGCAGCTCCCTGCAAATGGGACTGAGTAGTCCATAAATGGTCCTTGTTTGGTGGCAAAATGCTTGGCTCCCTCTCCCTAAAAAGGAAATTATAAAGAAAACGTACAGAACAGTCGCCATGCCACCGATAACACAATTTCCTGGCTTTCAGACCACTTGCTGACAGAGCAGACCCTCGGAGAGCCGAGATGCAAAGCCTGTTGATTCACACTCGGGGCTTTTCTGACACTTGACGAGCCGGTACCTGCTGCAGCGGCAGCAGCTCTGTGAGCACAGGCACCATCTGGCCCCAGAGCCCCTGGAACTAAATGAAGGGAATACATTTGAATAGAGCTTTGACCTGGGGCTTTGAAACACGCCTCCTTATGGCTTCCTTTGGAATTCTAGACTTAACGACTTCTCCTTTCCTTCCCCTCAAGCCATTCCAACCATACCCTACCTTTCTAAACAGAGCTGGTGTAGTCAGCCATTGACTCGGTCCCTCATTTACTCATTCATTCGGCAAGTCCACAACTATGGAGCATTTCACAAATGCCAATACTTCAAGACGCAGCACTGTAGAAGTCAGACATGGTCCCTATCCTCCCAGAAATTACAGTCTATTAAACAAGACAGACATTAAACATTTTCAATTAATTGTGAGGAAGGTTATGTGGGGGACGGTACAGTGCTGTGGGTAAGATGACCATGGAATTTGCCATCCAAACCCGGATGCTTTTGAGAGTAAAAGAAGGTACTATTAATAACTATTCCCAAACAGCAGGTTAAGCTAGGATTGTCCCAGGCCAGCCGGGTCATGTGGTTCCTCTAGCTTTGGTGATGGAGCAAGGGACCTCAGATTTAGGTTTACTTCCCCCCTCTCCCTTTTTTGCTCTGTTCTACTTTCCCCTGCTCTCCTCCCATTATTGCCCCTTTATAAGGTAACAGAACTAGGTGGCATGAGTGACAGAGCCCATCAACCGCAGTGCTCTCAATCTAGCACTTAGCAGTGTTGCCGGGCATTGACCTGTCATCATTTCCTCCTACTCCAGGTTACCTTGATAAGAGCCTTCACCGAACAGAAGCTCTAAATCTTGACTCCTGCCTTTGATTCCAGCCCCCTTCCCATAGTTCAAGAATGCAGCCAGGCCTCTGATTGTTATTTCGCAAAAATCACAGGGCTGACCTGTGATTGCATATTCTTTAGCAATATTAGGAGTAGGCTGGCTTTGTTTTTCTGGAAGCTCCTTCTACAGGGATGATGAGCTTCCCAAAGCCCAAAGCTCAGTGGTACAGTGGTCACCCCGAGGGCATCTTACCAACAACCTATCATCTTGTTCCTCCCCTAATCTGAGCTATTGAAGAGTTGTCTTTTCATTATCAAGGACGGACCAACAAAACTGTATCATTAATGATAGGCTTGGGGCATGTGGCAGATGCTAGTGTAGCTCTGTCGCACAGCCCCTAGGACCACTTCTGAGTTCACCTACAGCCACAGTGGATACTTCCCAGCAGGCTGGTAGCTTCCCACCACAAATACAAACCCTCTGCCTAAGCCCCTCCTTGAGCTTGTTCAACTCATACAAGGCAATCCTCAACCAAAGAGGGACAGGAGACAATGAACGGGTGGGTGGTCAGGTTCTAAGATGGTTCCAATGATCCTTGCTTCCTGGTATTCATGCTCTTGTATAGTCCTCTCCCACAGTGAATATGGCTGACGTTTGTAACTAATACAGTATAGCGGAAATGATAGGACATGACTTTGCAGGCTATATCATAAAAGGCATTGTTGCCTCCATCCTGCTCTCCTTTGGATCACTTGCTCTGTGGGAAGCCAGCTGCCATGGTGTGAGGACACTCAAGTAGCCTTATGGAGAGTGCCATTTGGGGAGGAACTGAGGTCTCTTGCCAACAGCCAGCACTGAGTTGTCAGCCAAGTGACGGAGTCATCTTAGAAGTGAAACCTCCAGCCCCAGTTAAGTCCTCAGATGACTGCAGCCTAGCCAATATCTTCACTGCAACCTTAGGAGACACCCCAAGCTGACCACCCAGCTAAGCCAACCTCAAATTCCTAATCCTTCAAACTGTGAGAGATAATAAATGTTAATCATCGCTCTAAATGGGTAAGTTTAGGGTAACTTGTTACACAGTGTTAGGTAACTAATATGGTGGATAAATGCACCAGCTTCCTCAGAAACATATTCTGCATGGTTCCTCTAAGCAATCCCCAGTGGGATTGAGCCCCAGTTGTCCACAGGGGTAATCTCACTGTGTGCTTTTTCTTTTCTTTTGTATTTCCCCCTCTGTATCTCATTCTCGCCACTCCCTCACTTCTGCTTCTTGTGATCATCTCCCAAGTCCTTGCCTTGGCATCTGCTTGGCATCTGAGGGAACACAGGCCAAATAGGGCATCTTGTTCAGATGCAAGGATCAACTTTTCAAAGGAAGACTAGCTTTTGTAAACATTTTTATGTCTTTAGAAAACTCCAATCCTAAGTCTTTATCAAAAATAGCTTTACCATATATTGTATGATTCCACTGATACGAAATGTCCAGGATAGACAAATCTATAGAGACAGAATGTGGATTAGTGGATACCTTGGACTGAGGGTGGGAGTGGGTACTGACTGCAAATGGACATGAGGGACCTTTTGGCGGTGATAGAAATTTCCTGAAACTGGATCATAATGATAGCTGCATAATTCTATATACTTACTGAAAATCATTGAATTATTCACTTTAAGCAGGTAACATTTATAGTATATAAATCATGCTTCAATAAAGCTGTTTTTTAGAAAAGAAAACTGATGTTCATAGCTATGATGCATAGAAATGAGAGAAAAAGAAAGAAGTAGGACAGAGGAAAATGTGAAGGAAAGGATCCCTACCAACAGTCACATTCGATCCCTAAGAACTAGATTTGCTAGTCTCTTCCAAAATAAAACCAACATATTTGATACAGAACATGTAATAATTAGGCCAACTATGATTACTCAAATATGGAAAACTAATATTAAAGACAGAATTTCCTGCAAGCTTTGTCTAACCAAAGAAGACTCCCCCAGAAATGCCACTTCTGTAGTTTTAGGAACCAGTATCCATGTCTGATATATAAGGACCACTCCTAGGGAACTTGTCTTGGGACAGCCATCAGCAACAACCAACCCTTGTGGGATGTGAGGTATGGTATGGGAGGTCGTGAGATTCTGGCATCTCAACACCATGAAAAGAAGGAGGAAAGCACCAATGGTTATCCGTTTCCTTACAGTGAGAACTTAGGTGCACACACATGTCTTCCTTCATCCTTGCTGGGGCTGCCAAAGAGAAGCAATATTCCCAGGAAAAGAAGTGGTATGGCCCATTCTAGGTACCTCCTTCCTTCAGATTGGTCAGATTTCTACCTGGCCAACATCCAAGTTCAGGAGTCTGGCACAGGAGAGGGATGAGAGGGAAAGGAAGAATGATCACTGACTCGTCTACATGTTTATTTATAGAGTTTCGAGTTTCTACAGAGCATCCAAGAAAAGGTCTTCCCTGGATTATACTGATTTCAGAGTATGCTGGGAACATCTATAATTGATATGGGGGACGCACATACAGGCACACACAGGCACTAACACACATATGCATACACACACACACACACATGCATACCAGCTACTTGATTGCATCAGTCAACTTTTGCTATATAACAAACCATCCCAAAGCTTAGTGGCTCAAAACAAACATCATTTATTTAGATCACGATTCTGGGGTTTGTACAGGTAGTTGTTTTGGTCTGAGCTCAGACTTCTCATGTGCCTACAGCCAGTGAGCTATGTAGAGGCTGGGTGTCAGGATGGCCACACTCAGGTGTCTATTATTAGCAAGCTATTGGCTGGTGCAATGGGCACAACTACATGTCTCTCTTCATCCAGCAGGCAATCGTGGGTCTCAGGGTCCCAGGACCCGCAAAAGAACGAGCCCCAGTACACAAGCATGTTTCAAGTCTCCGTTTGCTTCATGTTTGCTAATGTTCCATTGGACAAAGCAGGTTACATGGCTAGACTAGACTCTAGGGGTGAAGAAACAGATTCCACCTCTTGATGGGAAGATCTGCGATGCCACAGGCAGGGGAAGTATCTAGGACCATCATTCATATAATCTACCACACCTGTTCGTTTTGTTTTTAAAAATTCTCTTCTCATTTGAGATCTGCATGTTGTCATTCTTCTCACTTGCTGGAGAATGCGTTTTGTTCAACAGCTGTTCTAGCAGCGAGAAAATATAATTTATTTTGAGATGAACTATTTTGCTCTGAGATTAATTAAACTCTAGCTCTTTCTCTCGAAGAGAAAATTCTCTGTTGCTCTAATCAGCTATTGGCTGCCATGTAGATACCCCCAGAGTCTGGTTACAAGCTAAATATAGGATGCCATTCTAGGGAACCTGTTGACAGTGTGGATTTGGCTCACAAGTCACGGTGGGCCTGAAGTAAAGGAAAATGGCAGTGTCAAAGTCATGAAGAAGGAGTGGGGAGAGGGAGTAAGAAAGTGAGAGGAGAGAAAAACGCTCAGTTAATAGAACTGGCCTTGGTGTCACTGTGGAGGAACACCCAAGCACATATCACTCAATACCTCAGGAGGAATTTGTAGCCTGCAGACCTAGGTGTATCTTTTTAAGGGTGATTCAAGGGCATGTGGGGTAAAGCTTGACTAATCACAGTGGAGGGAAAATGCTCTGTGTTCAATTACATACTGTCATAGCCAGTCAACACTGTTCGGGTCTGTGAAGGACGAAGGGAAAGAAAAGATTGTTGGGTAATGGAGGTAGGTGGAGAGGGGTACATCTGGATTGGAAGGACTTTCCGGGAAAAGAGATTTGAGACTTCAGTTTCAGCTCCCCACTGTGAGATAAACATGCAGGGGCAAGAACAGAGCCCTTCAGCCCACTTCCCTCCTGCTTTAATCAGCTCCTGAAACAAACACAATCAGCTCTAGCTTAACTTGGAATCAGGCAAGGGATAAAAACTAGTAAATAACCCTCCTGCTCAAAGCCCATCAGACCATGATACAAGCGTGCACACACACAGGGTAGGTGCAGGATAGGCCAGAGTAGGAAAAACTCTCATTGAGGCCTGAAGAATATTGCTCTTCCCTCAAAGTAAGTAGCTCCGTGGGGGGGGGGGGGGGTCTGAGGGCTTGCTCTTGGGGACAAACGCTGCCAGCTGCACATTAAAATCCACTTTCCCCTTCTTACTGGTCACACAGCTTGAGTGTATTTCCCAGACTCCCTTGTAAAGAGGCTCGGTCATGTGATTGAATTTTGGCCTGTAGGATGTAAGAGGAAGTGACGTAAGCCACTTCCATAACCAGGATTTAAGATAGTAGACCTGTCTCCTCCATGTTATCCTTCTCCTCACCACCTGGAGCCCATCACAATCTAGTTACAACCATACAGATAACAACCATACCTAGGGGATGGTGCAGCTATGCAATAAAAACAACCTGGGTTTCTGATGGACTGTGGAGCAGAGCTGCCTCAGGAATCTGAACCCTGTACCTCTGAATCATTACCTGAAAGACAAAGAAACCTCTTGGTTCTGTAGGCTACTGTGTGTGAGTCTCTTTGTTACAGCAATTTAGCCTTTTACCCTAATACTTGCATTCATTCAACCTAAATGTTGTAGGTCCCCTTTGGAGATGCTCCTGTGTCTTGAGGTCACCATGAGGCCAGCCTTAAACACAAATAAATTTTAAAAAATCAAAATATATATCCAACTCTAAAAAGGCTGTAGAATGATGGATGCTTTTCCTGAAATTTTCCTTGGGAGAAGGTACAGAGGAGGTGTTGATATTGCACATGCCTCAGTAAAACTGCTTCAGAATGTCTTTTTTCTCCCCAAAGTTTATTCCCTATGGCAATTATCATCCTTCATGTGTATGTTTCTCATTCTTTGTCTTGCTCTTATGCTCTACACACACACACACACACACACGCATGCACTCCTCCTCTTGGGCCCCTCTCCCACTTCTGCTCTTTGCTCTGCCTCTGTAGCCTCCTCCTTCTTCTAGTCTTGTCTCTCTTGGTTCCCCACTTTGTAGCCGTAACAGCCATCCAGTTCATAAAAAACAAAAGATAATCCTTATCATCCTTATTAGGAGCCAGGAAGATCAGTGAAATAGTAACTATTCTAACTCTAATTGAGCATCTACTATGAGCTCACAAGACAGACACAGAACCATCTGGAAGGAATCCTAAAGAGCAACCAATGAGAAAAACCAAAGCTCAGAAAATCACTTGCCTGGAAATTATTAGTGGAAGAACTAAGACTACACTCCTGTCTCTTAGCCACTCATGCTCAACTTCTAGTCCCATGCTCTTTCCTGATGCTACCCTCACTCCTTGCTCTGAAACTTGGAGGAAAGTATCTTTGGCACCTCCACAGAATGCTTGCTGGAACTTCTGTACACTAGACCCACCAGAGGGGGAGAAAGGCAGGCCAGTCAGAAGGCTGGGGAACCTGAGCCCTTCATAGAGGCAACCAGAGCAAAAGCTTCACACCTACTCTGGTGATCTACCAATTTCACTCCTACATATTTACTCAAGAGAAATGAAAATACTTGCACATAAGAGTACCTGTGCATAAATGCTCGTGGAAGCTAGATTCATAATAGATAAAAACAGGAAATAACACAAATATCCAACATGATGAGAACTGATGAATAAATTATGGTATAGTCATACCATGAAATGTGACCCAGCAATAAAAAAGGAATGAACTGCTGATATACACAACAACATGGATAATCTGAAAAGCATTCTATTGAGTGAAAGAATAAGACATAAAAGAGTACATACTGAATAACTTTATTTTTGTGAAGTTCTAGAACAAGTTTGACTAATATACGATGATAGAAATAGCAATGATTGTGTCTGGTGGGGGGATGGGGACTGACTGCAAAGGGGCACAAGGGAACATTCTGGGGTGATTGAAATGCTCTATATCTCGATTTATAAGGTCAGGGTTGGGTGTATACATTTGCCAAGCTCATTGAATAGTACGTTGAAGAACTGTGTATTTAATTATATATAAATTATACCCCCCACACACACACACACAGTATTGGGAGGAAAAAGACTATCACAAGAAAAATGTATCCATTACACTTGCAGCTTTTGTTTCTTGCCACATAATGTTACAAAGCAAATCTCTCCTCAGTACCATTATCTCTTGGCTTCATCTATTCTTCACTTTCGTTGCATCCTTGATAATCATATCAAAAGCTCTCCCTATATCCATCAAAACCATCATGCCAAATGTGTGGGATGCAAATATACAGCCTCAGCCTGGGGCCAAGCCTAAATGACCACCCTAGGCTCCTCTTTGGGTTCTGTACCTTCCGGTCAGGCTGTGAATGAAACACACAAGGGCAGGGAGGTGACAGAAGCTCTTTACCACATTTTGGAGCTCAATCTCACTGGGGAACTCTGGGAGATAGTATAGAACAATCCCACCCAAGTGATGAGGAAGCTGGGGAATTTACACACCAACTCCTGTCAGTCACTGGTTGAAGGTGTTAATATGCCAGAACATCTGGTCTACTCTGTGCACAGGCAGGCTGGGACCTGGCAGCTAGAGAAAGCCCTCAGGCAAAGAGATGTGTAAGTTGGCAGCTGGAAGTCAGAAAGATATGTATAGAAGTGGTTATGCCTGAAGGGTTAAGGGTGGTGCATTACAACTGTCTGCTACAAGACCTAAACATACAGGACCAAGTATTGTTCCCTGATTGGGTCTGGTGTCTTAATTCAGGCCCCCTGTACTGGCTAGCTTTTGCTGTGTAACAAACTACCCCGGGGGCGCCTGGGTGGCTCATCGGTTAAGCGTCCGACTTCAGCTCAGGTCATGATCTCACAGTCTGTGGGTTCGAGCCCCGCATCGGGCTCTGTGCTGACAGCTCAGAGCCTGGAGCCTGCTTCCGATTCTGTGTCTCCCTCTCTCTCTGGCCCTCCCCTGCTCATGTTCTGTCTCTCTCTGTCGCAAAAATAAATAAAAACATTAAAAAAAAAAAAAAACTACCCCGAACCATAGTGGCTAAAAAAAATAAATATTTTATTTAGCCCACAGTTCTGTGGGTTGACCAGATAACTCTTCTGATTTGGGTCAGCTCAGCTGATCTCTGCTCAGCTCTCTCAAACGACTGTAGACATGAGTTAAATGAATGGTTGTTTTAAGCCACCAAATTTTGGGATGGTTACATGGTAAAAGCTAACTCATAGGCAGGGTAAAGGAGTGAAGTTAGATTAGGTTATCAGTTAAAGCCTCACTGAGAAGGGGACATTTAAGCCGAGACTTAAAAGATGTCAGGAAGATGATGATACTAAGAGCAGGGTAGGGCATTCAAGGCACAGAGAACAGCAAATGCAAAGGTCATGACAGGAAAGAGCTTGGTGTTTTGAGGGAACTGAAAGAAGATGAAGAAATGAGCTAGGACTTAAGATGGGAGAGCGAGAGAGAGAAAGAGAGAGAGAGAGAGAGAAGGGGAGAGAGGAGGGGGAGGGGAGAAGAGGGATGGAGGAAGATTGAAGGGCACAGGGAAAAATCTATGCATCCTCTGACTCATAAGAGGAAAGGAGCCATAAGAATACATTCTTTATTAGTTATCTTCATTAATAGAATCTTACTCAAAAATATATTCTGAATATGCAGCATTTTTATTATGTATATTATTCATAGAGAATATGCTAATACAAATTATTCATATTCTTTATACAGTCTTCTCCTGCTTTTCACTCTCCCCTTTCTCTTCTCCCCAGGCTCAGCTACAGGAAGAGAAAGCTGTGGCAGAGGCAAATGGAACAGTCCTTAACATGAAGACAAAATGAAAACCCATTGTCCAAACAAAGAGTTCGCAAAAGCAAGACAGTGGTGTGAGTTGGCCATTCAGCAAATTGGACATTTGGCAAACTGGATTCCTGAAAATTGGCTTCCAGCTTTGCAACCCTGAAAACCTCCAGCTCTTCCCTCTTTGTGCTTTAGTCTTCTCAGAAAATAGACTGGATGAAGCCTAAGTCCCTTCCAGCTCTAGTGTAATGAGGTTTTATGGGACCCATGAGTTCCATGGGGTTGTGTGTGGGTGTGCATATGAGTAAGTAGAAATTAATTAATCTCAGATGCCTGACAAGTATCAAATAGAAAGGGAGTGAGGGACCTTTGAGGTTGAAGAAGGAAAGAGAAGGGGGCGGGGGAGGCATTCACTAGGTCGTCTTGAATTGCACCAGATTTTAGTTCAACAATAAACTAGTCCTCTAATTTCAAAGTCTAATGCTTGGGCACGAATGTGTTATAACAGGAGAATGGATGTGGAAATAGACCAGAATTGAAAGCCTTGTCTCAACAATCAATTAAATTCACCAGGCAAATTCACAAATAAGCCTTGTTTAGTTTTGTTTTCTTCAATGAAGGAAGGAGACTATACCATATCTGGCATGGAAGCAGACTTCCAACCAAAAAAAAGGGGGCAAATGTGGAAGGAAAATTAAAAAATACATCGTGTTTAATGTACTGATAAGGAGGCCAAGGACATAGACCTTGATACTGCTATTAACTGTGTAACATGGAGAAAATCACATCATCCTTCTGTGCTACAGTTTCCTCTTAGGAAGACATGACTAGATCACAGATGATAAAAAAACTTAGCATGTATGATACCATCATCTCTGTCCTGGCCAGTGAGAGATATCAATAATCAGTCATAGCAATCTTTCCAATAATATCTAGAGATGTTCCCAGAATCCACTCAACACAGTGCTTCCAAGAACCACTACCACATTAACAGCATTGGCTCTCAAAGTTAAACCTATCTACTTTTCTGAACTAGTCCACTGGTTCCCAACCTGTGGGCTACAGACTCCTGGGAGGCTGTGAGGTTACTGAAAAGTGTCTGTTAAGTCATATGTTTACCAAGCCAAATCTACAGTTTTAGTAAAGTGCTATCTTATCAGTATATTCATTCCCAAAAGAGACTGGGACTATCTGGCCATGGGCATTTCAAACTCTTCTTCTGCTCTGGCATTTTCTATTCTGAGGCTGATTTTCTTTCTATCTTATACCCACTTCCCCTCTATTTCCTTCCCCCTACCTGAGGTTTTCTAACACTAACATGAACTCTGGTAAGGAAGGAATTTTCCAATCCTCTCAGATAAGAGAAAGAACCAGGCAGCAGAGGTCAGCAGATGAGTCACAATAATCATCATTGCTTTCTCCTTGAGATGGGCTATGACCAACTTGAGGGTCATCTGCCCAAACTGGTTCTGGACTTCACCCTTTTATTTCAGGTCATAAGGCCAGGGTCTTCCTTTCCATATCATTTCCCAGACTTTCCTAAATGTTTAATATCATCTCAGACTCAAGTTTCGTTTCTCCTTGAGCATTTTAGGGTAGAAAGCTAAGACCCAAGGCAGTATGGAGTACAAGCTTGGGCACCATCACTTACTAGTTAAGTGACCTTTAGTAGTTTTCTTCATCTATTTAAGTCTCAGTTCCCTCATCTGTAAAGTGAGATAGTTGTGGTGATTAAATAAGACAATGTACACAAATTGCCTAGCAAAGAGCCTGCCACATAGGTGTTCAATAAATGATAATAATGATGATAATAGATAAGTTTATTGGATGCTTACTATAATGTCAGGTACTCTATTAAGCATGTTACAGACAACCCATTTAACCAAACATATTTCCTTTTTGTTATAGGTTGCAAAAATGGCCATGATTCTTTGCAGCTTCTATATCTCCACTCTTTGATTCTGGGTATAGGCCAATATAATGTAACAGAAAACACATTATGCGAGTCCTGAGATTGGGCCTCAATAGACTCTGCAGGCTTCTCCTCTTGCTCTACTGGAGGGTGAGAGACAAATGGAGCAAAGACATGCTTTCCCAGCTAAAGCCATCCTAGACCAACCAGTCCCCAGCCAACACAGCAACTGGCCATATTTGCATGAGTGAGCCCAGTCAGGTGATCAGCTGAGCCTTAGATCAGCACAACTGCCTAGCTGATCCTATCCCAAGTTGCGGCCCCACAGAACTGTGAACTAAATACAGTATTGTTGTTTTAAACCACTATGTTTTGTGATGGCGTGTAATGCAGCAATAAGTGATACACTTTTCTTCTTGAGTATACACCTAGAGACTATATTTCCCATACCCCCTTGCTCCCAGATTGGCCACGTGACTAGTTCTTCCCAATTAAGCGTGAGTGAAAAGTGGCGTGCGTCACTTTCACGACAAAGTGGTTTAGGAGCTAGTATACCTTCGTACTGTTTCCTCCTCTGTTGACTGGATGCAGGGGTTCTAGCAGAGGGCTTCAAGGTCTTAGGAGATGTTAAGCCAGAATATGGAAAGAACCTGGGTCCCTGAATCACCACCACATGGAGGACAGCCACACACCAAAGAAGAACATCCATTTGGACTCCATGATCAAGTGATAAACTTCAATTGTGTTAAACCACTGAAGTATGAAGGTGTCTCTGTGGTAGTTAGCAGTAGCTTAACTAGCACACAGGGATTATATAATTAAATTATTCCCATTTTCCAATGAATAAACTGAGGTAAAAAGAAATTAAGGTAGTAAGGGTTGGAATATGAACCCAGGCTGTCTGATTCATAGCAACTCCACATCTTATCTCCCCAAGGTAGTTGTAATAGTCATTATTGTTAATATTCCTGGAGGTTTTAATCTATCTGAATGGTGAATTACTTTGCAGAGACACAACAGTGCAAGCCTTTGTCATTTCTTGCCCTTCTCTCATTCCCCAAACTGCATAGGCTTTGAGGTTGGTGTGGAGGGAAGAATTTATATCATTGTTTCCATCTCTTCAGACTCCGGCTGCCCAGCCTGTCTGTCACAGAGAATGGCCTGAAGTGTTTGCACCTCTAGGACTTCTCACTAATGAGGAAGCTGCCTTCCTCTAGAGCTTGCTGCAGAGCTCTGGGTCCACCACAGGCTGCACACTCTTCTGCAATTCAGCCTTCTCCCTTGGTTCCCCATGCCTCTCACCTTGTTTACACCATAGCCTCTCCTTAGTATCACAAGGGTCAGTGAAGTGGCGGGGACAAAGAAATGTCTGTTCCTTGCACGTTCATTCAACAACTACTGAACACCTATTATGTGCCATTTACTGTGCTGGGCACTGGGAATATGATGATGGGGAAAACTGACAGAATCCCTGCCATCACCAAGCTTCTATCTGAGGGAAAAAGGAAAAGGAGTAGTTAGCATGTTGACAGAGGTGTGAATCTGCTTAGATGTAAATGAATATCCCTAACAGAAGAGTGATGGTGTATATGGTGATTATTTTGCCAACATCTAGGGTGGCAGTTCTTCAATTTAGCTTGTATGAGAATCATCCAGAGAGCTTAAAAAGCACACTACAGCCAAAGTATGGAAAGAGCCCAAATGTCCATCGATGGATGAATGGATAAAGAACATGTGGTATACATATATACAATGGAGTATTACTCAGCAATCAAAAAGAATGAAATCTTGCCATTTGCAACTACATGGATGGAACTGGAGGGTATTATGCTAAGTGAAATTAGTCAGTCAGAGAAAGACAAAAATTATATGACTTCACTCATATGAGGACTTTAAGAGACAAAACAGATTAACATAAGGGAAAGGAAACAAAAATAATATAAAAACAAGGAGGGGGACAAAACAGAAGAGACTCACAAATATGGAGAACAAACTGAGGGTTACTGGAGGGGTTGTGGGAGGGGGGATGGGTAAGGGCCTAAATGGGTTAGGGGCACTAAGGAATCTACTCCTGAGATCATTGTTGCACTATATGCTAACTGACTTGGATATAAATTTTTTAAAAATTAAGGAAAAAAAATAAAAATAATAATTTTTTTAAAAACACACTATAGGTCCTTGTCCTCAGAGGTTTTGATCTGGAAGATCAGGAGTATGGATTCAGGAATCTGCATTTAATTTTTTTTAATGTTTATTTTTGAGAGAGAGACAGAGTATAAGCAGGGGAGGGGCAGAGAGAGAGAGAGAGGGAGAGAGAGAGAGAGAGAGAGACAGACAGACAGACAGAATCTGAATCAGGCTCCAGGCTTTGAGCTTTCAGCATAGAGCCCAACTCAGGGCTCAAACTCACAAACCAGGAGATTATGACCTGAGCTGAAGTTGGACACTCAACCAACTGAGCTGCCCCAGGAATCTGCATTTTTAACAAACCCACTGGGAGATTCTAATTCAGATGGTATTTTTAAAATTTTTTTTTAATGTTTATTTATTTATTTTTGAGAGAGAGATAGTGAGCAGGGGAGCAGCAGAGCGAGAGGGAGACAGAGAATCCCAAGCAGGCTCCACGCTATCGGCATGGAGCCTGATACAGGGCTTGAACTCACGAACCTGGAGATCATGACCTAAGCTGAAATCAAGTCAGATGCTTAATCAACCGAGCCACCCAGGCACCCCCAGATGGTCCTTTGAGAAACTCTACTCAATGGTAAGGTGTGGCATTCCCATAGAACTTCATGTATGTGGTACCAGAACTCAGGGGCAGATCTAGGCAAGGCCTCTGAAGCCAAAGGCTGGGGGCACTGGGGAGCAACATGATGGTGCATCGAACCACTAGCAAGTCAGCACCACAGAATGCCCAGAAGAACAGAGAACAAAGAATCCAATTAAATCCATTGAGTCCCCATGAAAAGACAGAGAGAAAGGGCAACTGTCATCACTAAAGTGACAAATAACATGCTGAATGTGAGTACTTTGCCTGAATTAAGTTAGCAGAAGGCTTTCAGGGAAGCAGCTTGTGGGAACACATTAAAATAGCACAAGAGACTGAAGCACTTTATGGGAAACTCAGATTTTTCTTACCTTAAATCAAATATTCATTGAAAGGAAGAATTCATACCCAAAACAAGCAGCACTGAATTGTTTCAAGAAGAGGCGCCAGTTACAGCTGTGTCCCTAGCCAAGGCCCCGCTAGGTAAGCAGATCAACTGTCTTCTAGTAAGAGATTCGGTTCCTGACGACACAACAAGGACACGTGGGTAGAAATTACAGGAAGGCACAGTTCAGCTTGCTGTGAGGAAGAACTTTTGAATAAGTTAAAAACGGAATAGGCTGCCTTTTGAAGCTGTAAACTGTCTGTTATTTGAAGAATTCAAGCCAAGCCTAGATGTACTGCTGTGTATTTACCAGGCTCTCTTTGTATCTAGTGATACAAAGACCAAGATTAAGACACAGTCCTTGGCCTCCATGAACTCATACTCTAGTGGGGGAGGCAGACAAATAAGCCCACAATTGTACCATGCATGGTACAATGACAGCATGACTCCAGGATACCTGAGTACTGCAAAAGCCTAAGGGAGGAGGTGGTGGCTCAGATGGAAAGGTCGGGGAAGGCCTCCTAGAGGATGTGACATGAGATTTGAATACTAAGCCACTCAAAGAAGAAAGAATGGCATTCCGGGCAGATGGAACAGCATATGTGAGGGCATGGAGGCAGGAAGCAGCATTATAGGGAGGAGAAAAGACCGACGTTCGATAGGCTACAGTGCAGGGTACTGCAGGGGGGAGGTAGGGCAAAAGGCTAGGGAGGCAGGCACAGATCAGATGCTGAGGAATCTCTGGGCTAAGATGAGAGGTTATCTTGAAAATGGTGAGGGGCCATTGGAGGTTGATACACATGACTTCTCTTTTTTTATTTAAAAATATGTTTAATGTTTATTTATTTTTGAGAGAGAGAGAGAGAGAGAGAGAGAGGAGGTGAGGCAGAGAGAGAGGGAGACATGGAATCTCAAGCAGGCTCCAGGCTCTGAGCTGTCAATACAGAGCCAGAAGCGGGGCTTGAATGACACTGGGCTTCAACTCATAAACTACAAGATCACGACCTGAGCTAAAGTCCAACACTTAAGCGACTGAGCCATCCAGGAGCCCTGACACACATGACTTCTAAAGCCCTTTTCAATCAAAAATTCTTTGAGTCTAGACAACTATTTGTTTCTTCTAAGATTACTTTATAAATTGGTAACGTATATAAAAGCGATGCAGTTTTAGTCACAAACATTTATAGGATCTTGGTATGTGAATGATGTGATATTTTAAATCAGTAGAGAAAGAAGACACTATTAATAAATAGTGTTGGGACAACTGGCTAGCCATAAGGCGAAGGATCAATTTAGATATATACATCCATCCATCATGCACAAGCATAAACTACAAATGGATCAGTGATCTAAATGTAAAAGAAAAAAAGATGAAACCATAGAAGTGCTAGGAGAAAACATAAGCACATTCCTCTATAATGTGGGTGTGGAGAGGCTTTTTAACTATGCTTTAAAATCCAGAGGCAATAAAAGAAAAGTTTGACCAACGATTACTTAAAAATAGACTTTGCATAATCAAAAACACTATAAACAAAGTCAAAAGACAACTGATAAATGGAGAGAACAATTCTCAAATATACCACAGAAAACACATTAATATTCCTAACATATAAATAACTCTTAAAAATGGAAGGACAAGGCCTTGGGGGGAAAGGTAGAATAAAGAGTTATTGCTTTATGGTTACAGACTTTCTATTTGGGGTGATGGAAAAGTTCTGGAAATAGTGGTGATGGTCATACAACACTGTGGATATACTTAATGCCACTGACTTATACACTTAAAAACTGATAAAACATCAAGTGTTATATATTTATATTTATATTTATATTTATATTTATATTTATATTTATATTTATATTTATATTTCAAGCATCCAACTTCTGCTCAGGTCATGATCTTGCGGTCCGTGGGTTTAAGCCCTGCGTCGGGCTCTGTGCTGACAGCGACAGCTCAGAGCCTGGAGCTTGCTTCGGATTCTGTGTCTCCTTCTCTCTCTGTTCCTCCCCCAATCACTCTCTGTCTCTCTCAAAAACAAACATTTAAAAAAATTTTTAAATGGACCTTAAACATAAGAAATATCATTCATAATTAGAGAAATACAAAAATAAAGCAACATTAAGATATCATCTCTCACCTACCTGACTGGTAAAACTGTAAAAGTATGACAACAAAGTGTGTTGGCAAGGCTGTGAGGAAACAGGCAGTCTCATACATTCTTGGTGGAAATGTAAACTAGCACAACCCCTCTGGAGGGAAGTTTAACAATATGTACAGAATGATATATGCAAGTTATCTTTTGACCCACCGTTATCTGTTCTAGGAAATGTATACAACAATACAATTATACATATGCACAAGATTATTTATTGTGGCAACACTTATAATTGTAAAATACCAGAAACAAACTAAATGCTGACAATGGAAGAGTGATGGAGTAAATAAATGAACCATCCACACAATGGAGTAGTATATGCAACTGTAAAGAACCAATGAGGAAGATATCTATGAACTGATAGGGAGTGAGTTTGAAGACATCACGCCAAGTGGAAAAAAAACAGTGCAAAAGATGACCCATATTATGCTCCCCTTCATGTGAGAAAGAAGGGGATATAAGAAAATATACATGTATCTGCTCAGTTGTACAAAAGGAATATAGAAAGGATAAACTAGAAACTGAGGAGAGTGGGTAACTATAGGAGATGAGTGGGAATGGAGTGGAAATAATGGGGGAATGAGAACAGGGCGGTAGAGATGAGTGGGAAGTGACATTTTCGTAAGTATACATGTTTGTCTACTTCTGGATTTTGGAACTGTGTGAATGCTTCGATTACCCTAAAAAAAAATTACTGATTCAAACCAGGATATGAAGAGAGCTCAGGATAATAAATAATTGATAACAAACGAGTCTAACTGTATTACAAGTGGACAGTATAACCACACTGAAGGGAAAATAACTAACCTAATTTGTTGAACAAGAGTTTGATTGTACACCAAAAGGTTAGAGATATAAAGAACTGTATATTGTTCTCTAGTTAGTAAATTGTTTTTCACAGGAGTTTAGTTTAGCAATTCTGAAACTACTTTAGGTGTGTACTAGGACTGAGCAAATATATAAATTTATCATGGATAATGAGAACCAGGATTCTCACTGTTGGGGAATGGGATTGCAAATAAGGAAAAGAGGAAGGCTAAAATGAACCCTGTAGTGTTGGACTGTAGGAAGTATCAATATGAATTCATGGTTTTTATTTTTTATTTTAAAATTTTTATTTAAATTCTAGTTAGTTAACATATAGTTTAGTATTGCTTTCAGGAGTAGAATTCAGTGATTCATCACTTACATACAACACCCAGTGCTCATCACAAGTGCCCTCCTTAATGCCCGTCACCCATCTAGCCCATCCCCCACCCACCAAATTCATGGTTTTTAAACATATGTGCACATGGAGAGGTACAGATATAAATACAGGTGTGTGATATCATTTGTGAGCATACATGTATATATTCCCTAGCTCTGTTCACTGAGAGGACCAGGAAGTAATGCCACTCTGGTAGCAATAAGCATACCCATCACCCACATCTTGATTTCTAACTACTTTCCTCCAATAAAAGGAACCAGGGCTCCTTAGAGAAATGGTGACTTCCAGTTCAGGGCTGGTAAAAGAAAATATAAGATAAGACTGGCACATCCTGTGGAGACAGAAAGGAAGCAATCAAAAAATGATGGGTCATGTTGAAAGGACACAGAACCAACACAAAGGAGCCCCCCCATGGTCAAATCTGGGGCAATTTTAACAATCCAATAATGATAGTAATGGATTATAACCCACAGGAAAAAAATGTCTGTACAGACATACCGCTTCGCAGAAAGCGTTTTTTTACAAATTGAAAGTTTGCGGCAACCCTGTGTCAAGCAAGTCTATTGACGCCATTTTTCCAATAGCATTTGCTCACTTCACATCCGTGTCACGTTTTGGTAATTCGCACAATATTTCAAAGTTTTTCATTATTATTGTGTTTGTTATGGTGATCTACAATCGGTGATTACAACTCACCGAAAGCTCAGATGATGGTTAGTGTGTCTTAGCAATAGAGTATTTTTTAATTAAGGTATGTACATTGTTTTTTTAGACATAATGCTATTGCATATTTACGAGACTAAGTATAGTGTACACATAACTTTTCTATGTACTGGGAAAGCCAAAAATTCATTTGACTTGCTGTGCTGTGATAACCGCTTTATCGCAGTGCTCTGGAAACTGGCAATATCTCTAATGTCAAAGAAATGATGGAAATTGAAAAACAACGTTTAGCAAAAACCATGGTAATAGTTATTGGAAGCAAGAACCATTGATGGATGCTGTTATGGACTGAATTATGTACCCCCCCACCACCAAATTCATATGTTAAAGCCTTCCCCCCACATGACTATTTGGATGTATTGGGAAACTAAGTAAAGGTCTGCAGCGTAAGATGGCCAACGAGACTAAAATTCTAGTTCCTAGCTTAGAGACCCCTCTTCTGGGTTCTTCTTCCCGCCCTGCTTGCCCTGTGCACCAAATTACTACTAATGAGGAATGCGGAAGTAACAAACTATAAATTGCCTCCCATGCTTGCGCTCAGGGCTCAGATCTTTGGAGAAACGGTCTCCTCTGAGCCCGCCGGTGTTAAATAAATCTCCAATCCACCAAGATCGCCGAGTGCCGCTTGGTTTTCCCGCCAGCGTTCCAGCCTGGTTCAGTTAACAGATGAGGCCTTTGAGGAAGTACCACTGCACAAAACTTGGAGTATCACACATTAGGTAAGCTGACAGCCTCCTGTGTGCCCCATTCTCCCCGTTCAGTGCTTCTATAATCCTGTTGAGCAGTGGTTGATTTCTGATACCTCTGTCTTTCCACCAGACCATGGGCCCCTCAAAGGTAGGAATGTCTTGTTCATCTGGGTATCCCCAATTCCAGGACCACAGTAAACACTTAAGGTTTTTTTTTTTAACTGGATAGAATCGGCACTAAAAAGGAGTAAATTAGCATGTCATCTGTTGCCAGCTCCCACCTAGAGAAAGTTCTTTGGCTTTGTTTCTAGTTCAATGTGGTGGATGCCATGTTGTGCCTCCTCAGTCCTACCTTCAGAACAAAGTAATCCTTCCCCCCACCGACTGGCAGCCAAGTGCTCTCCACTTGATGGGAAAGAGCTACCTCAGCAAAGGTGTGCCCCTTTACTGGGGGCACCCATGTCTAATGACTGGTCGGTGCAGAGATATGAAGACCTGGGCCCGCGTCCTAACCCCAGACAATCTGCCAGGCAATCCCAGCTCCAGAGCTCCCCACACGATCAACGGAGGCCTTTGTTGGGACCACACTGTAGCTCAAATTATGCCCTGCTTAATCTTGCTACTCCCTCCTCTTTCACAGGTGTTGATCCTAAGAGCACCCCTAATAAACTCTGCGAATGACTCTTTCAGTCTGCTTCCCAGGGGGCATGGCGGCCAGCACTCTCTAACCTCGGGTGTACGTGTGCCGTTCTCACGCCAGAGCTTTAATACAGTGAATGCCTGTCGGAGCCCAGATCGACTTCCGAGCTGAATTTTCACAGAAGAGGCCTGGAGGCTTAGGAGACAGGACCACCGTCTCACTCACAAGACACCACTCTGTTCCCCTGCCCCCCCCTTCCTTCCTACTCCTCTACAAATGCCTATACATCCCTACTCAGAGATCCTGTTACGATGCAAACAGACAAAAATTCGCTCTTTGGGCCCAAAGTAACTGTAAACTGAACACCGTTTAGTTGAAACTGAATCCCTTTATAGGAAGTGTCTGCTTCCAATATCTTTTAACAACTGAGCACATCCCAAGTTCAGATCCCAGCCTCCCTGCCGAGAAGCTGTCCCGCCTCCCATGGCAAAACCCTCAGCTCAGCAGAGGCACCCCTGGCACAGACCAGCTGTTCTCCCAGCTTCGTGTGCAGAGTTGCCACAGCTCCGCTTTTCCCCACCTGGAACCCCTCGCAGCTGGGGCTGGCTTTTGGATTCCTATGAAGGCGATGGCTCCCACTGTCCTTCAGCAGAGCTCAGCCTGGAGCTTTCCCAGACTCGACGAGTCCCAAGCCAACCAGAAATGAGACTCATTGAGAGGAATAAGAAAATGATGGGAACAGTCAAACACAGATTGACCTGACTGGTTTTGAGCTGACAGCGAGTCACATAAGTCCCTTCATTTCTGCCCTGGAGCTAGCTGCCATCTTGTTGCATCAGATGCCCGCATCAGATGCCCACAGCAGATGCTGAACCTCAGTCACACAATTATCTGGACATTGCTGTGCAAATGTCTCTTTATTGGCAATAGAGGCCTTTTCATCTATTTTCCCTCTGCCTGTGAAACATTCTCTCATGCCCACAAAAAAGAAAGGCATCTCAGGAGGCTCTAACATTCCTCTTTCAACCATCCCCCTACCCAGCAATACAGTTTTTTCTTTGTATTTGATAGAATCAAAATCAGATGCGCTGCCATCAGGATATGATAAACTGTACTCTTGGTGTTTCATCATAATAGTAGGTTTGGGACTAAAGCCAAACAGTGGCAATCTCTTCCCTTCAGAGAAAAATTGCTTTCAAGAGTTAAATAAAATTCTCCTTCACACCATCCTCAACAGATCCTTCTGTTGGTACCCATAGTACAATATTTTATGAGAAAGACCTTTTTTGCAAAGTCTCTTCAATATTTCCGTATTTCAAATCAATACATTTGATGCCTCTGACAAACATAAATAAATAAAGCTGAGGCTTTAGCAAATCATTTCAGAGTCACAGGCCAGATAAAATGAAGGTGAAATCAGGCTTTAAAGAGGAACGTTTAAAAAAAAAAAAAAGTAGAGGTCGAAGAAAGACTACACTGCCTTGCTCTGTAAGCAGAGAGAATTGATCTGAAGTGGAGATTTGATGGACTTTAATCTTACCCCTGGTATTTGGGGGCCTTCCAGCACCCACACATTTTTGTCAGGCAGTGTTTACAAAGAACTAGAGAAGCAGCACCATTTCAGAAAAAGATTTTGTTTCAGGATGGAAAAGATTAATCATGAAGTCACGTGGTCTATTATTATGCAACAAGGAGTAATGGACTTGTAAGTAAGTGGTGAAAGAAATGACTTAGGAAACAACCTTTTTTCCCTCCAAGAGGATAAGAGGAAAAAGCGCTAGAGGCAATTTCAGCGCTATTCAGGAGGTGAAATTCTCGAGGTTTGATCATTTCTGCAGATGGGGCAGCATTTCTAAAGTTGTAGTAAATATTGATTGTATCATTTCTATAGATTTTCTCTGGGGCTCTTAAGAGAATTAATTTTCCCAGACTGAGGTTTTTCCATTGCAGCTAGGAGAAAACGACCATTTCTTCTGCTTCCCATACTGCGATTAGTTTATTGAGAGCTGTGTGCAATCAGTATTACTGTCAATCATCATCATCAAATGGAGATAATGGTGATAGTGATGGTGATGACGGGGAGGAGAGTGATGAGGGGAACATTAGCAGATATGGCATGATAATGGAGGCGGTGATGGTGGTCATGCTGTTGGTGGTGCCGGGTGGTACATAACAGAGGAAGTGATGGTGCCAGTGGTGATCATGGTGATGTGGCAGAGGTGATGATGCTGTAAGAGTGATGGTGACAGTGATGAGGTGGTAGAGATGGTGGTGATGCTGATGCTAATGGTGGTGACAGCAATGGGAGTATGATGGCAGTGGTGACAATGGCGGTGGTGGTGATGGTGACAGAGATTATGATGGTAACAGGGCTGATGATACTCGTAGTCATAATGATACGGTCAATATAGTGATAAAGCCACTATATCTGCAACAGTGTTGCAGAGATTATGTCCCTATTGAGAGGCTGCAGGGGTCCCTGGGTGGCTTCATCAGTTAAGTATCCAACTCCTGATCTTGGCTCAAGTCTTGATCTCAGGGTCATAAGAGTAAGCCCTACGTTGGGCTCCATGTTGGGAGTGAGTCCGACTTGAAAAAAAGAAAGAAAGAGAGAGAGAGAGACTGTAAAATTCTACTACAATTCATTTCTTTTTTTTTACCAGAATTTATTTTTTTAAACAATTTTTTTAATGTTTATTCATTTTTGAGAGAGAGGGACAGAATGTGAGCGGGGGAGGGGCAGAGAGAGAGGGAGACACAGAACCCAAAGCAGGCTCCAGGCTCTGAGTTTCGAGCTGTCAGCACAGAGCCCGATGCAGGGCATGAACCTACAAACTGCAAGATCACAACTTGAGCCCAAGTCAGACACTTAACCGACTGAGCCACCTAGGCGCCCCAACTACTATTCATTTCTGAACTTCCTTAAATGAGTCTACACAACAGTAGGGGAACTTATTTATTCTGTCATTCAAAAAGTATTTACTCAGCATCCACTATGTTCCAGGCGCTGTTCAAGGTACTGATGATATAGCAGTCAATGAAACACACAAAACTCTGTACTCTAAAAGAGCAGCCATTTTAGCCAATGAGACAAAGTAGACAAGTAAAATATGTCATTATGTAGGGTGATGATAAGCCCTAAACACAAAAGGCATAGGAGATGAAACAGGGAGTGTAAGCAGAGGTGGGGTGTGGGTGTGTGTATGTGATAGTTTGGGCGACTATTCAGCAAATATCCTTTCTTCCCCCTCCCTTCACCCACTGTGAGCAGAGTATACTTCACTAATTCGTTAAGGTTGAGTTTGGTCACGTGATTTCCTTTGACCGAAAGAATGTTCGTGCAGTGTGATGCAAGCAGAGATCTCAAATTGCTTATGTTGTTTGGGCTCGGCTCTTGTGCCCTGATGACAGATCATGAGAAAAGCGTGCCCTGGGTGGCCACTGACCCTTCACCCTGGGCCTCAACACAAGCACACATAGAGCAGACCTGAACTCAGCCTGCAGCCTAAAGCAAAGCTGCCAAGTCAAGCCCATCCTAGAGCAATCCGGTCTCAGCCAAACCCGTGAGTATGGAAGCAAATGCTTGTTGTAAGCCACTGAGTTTGGGCATGGTTCATTATGCAGCCTAATAATGGCAATAGCCAACTAACACAGAGTAGGTACAATTTTCCCTCATTGGGAAGACGGCATCTGAGAGAAGAGCTGAAGGAGGTGCAGCAACAGGTCACAGTGCAGGTAACTCATGAAAAACCATTCCAGGCAGAGGGAACAGCAAGTATAAAAGCTCTGAGGCAGAACAGAAATGGCCTGTTCAAGCAAGGAGGCCAATACGTCTGCAACAGAGAAAGAGATGGGAAGAATAATAGAAGATGAAGTTATTGAAGTAATTGGAGTGTGGGGCTGTACTAGGAATACTAGGAAGCCATCAGAGGGTTTTGGGCAAAAAGAGTGACACAATTTAACTTGTGGTTTGAGAAGATCGATGTGGTTTCAGTGTGGGTGAACAGTAAGCTGTAGGGGATAAGAGCAAAAGCAAGGAAGGCAACTGCTAAAGCGCCAGAGAGAGATGATGGGGGTTTGGGGGGGGTGACTTCCTGTCTCAGACCATCTCCATGGGATGGCCCAGACTCTTTATCATCCCATCCCAGTAGCTACGGAAACTGAGGCCACTGGGGGTTGGCGTCAGTGTTCGTTACCAGTAAAAGAGCCAACATGAAAGCTCCCACTCATACGTCTCCAATCAGTTGCCCAGCACAGCAAGCATCGCCACTCCATCCCTCTATTGTCTGGGGGGTTCTCAGCGATTCAGGAAAGGAGGATCTTTTCAGAACAGCTCAGGCAGACACAAATGCAGCCTGACAGTCCAGCCACAGTCTCTTGTGTGTGTGGGTCCTCCACTTTGTCTCAGTTGGCAACACAGCTTTTATTCCAAGTCTCAGACGAAGAGCTTGCCTGCATCCTGGGGGCCTGGGCTGCTCTTAATTTTTCATGGTGGCACCTAACAGGTTAGAGTGCCTATGTCCTAAAGCCCCTTGCTCTCTTAGGCCCTGTTGGAAATGACTTTGCCTGGCTCAGGCGCTCTAATAATTTGCCGCCTCCCCCATGGTACCACATTGTCCTTAACCAACTGCTTCTCTGTTTGGCCTGGACCTCTGTGGAGTAATCAAAAAGAGAGACTTAGTCCAGCATTTTTCCAACTCGGAGGGGGACATTACTCTTTTCTTCAAGTTCATCTAATTATATGGGAAGGTAGCTAAAGGTATGTGTGTGTGCAGCTGTGTGTATATAAGTGTGCTAGGAGGGGATACTGCTCAGAAAATTTATTTGAGTGTTGCATTTGATTACTTTTATCTGAATATTATTAGTTTTTTAAACTTTTGTCCCCTGCCTTTTTTTCCCTGGCTCAAGTTTAAGCAGGCACAGACTACGTTTTAGAAGAGAAAATAATTTTTTTTCCAAATCAAAAGATAGTCTAAGATAAATGTATCTATCTGTAAGAATAGTAAAAAAGATTAGCAAATTAAACCAAACTGGCCCCAGTCCTCTCTTATTTTGTCAAGTGACCTCTAAGTAAAAAGGGAGAAATTGGTGAAAAATTATGAGTTGTCAAAATACTTTGTTTCCTTTTAGCAAATCATCAGGTTTAGAGAAATACTCTGTCCTGACCTTCTGTGGCCATGTATGTGGGTCCATTTGGTTGGACTTGGTGTTGCCCTCAGAACTTTTGGCTGCAGGTTACCATGACCACAAACTCCACCCCAGTGAAGGAAGAGGGAGGAGGTTTTCAACAAGGAAACAATGCCAGGCAGAAGTGTTCTTTAGCTTTTGGGAAGGAAAGCTAACTCCATCTAGAATCTAAGCAGATGCTTGGTGTAAGGGTCACAAGATCACCATCCAGCATCACAGCTGGAAGAGGCCTGGAGGGGAGACTCTGGGAGCCCAGCCCATTTTAGTTAGCCATCCCATTTTACAGATGAGGAAACTGAGTCTCAGTGTTGGAGGTTGCCAGATCTGATCCACAGTACTGTTTTGGAAGGGGGACGTGGACTTCCTAATGCAGTTCAGTTGCAAACATAAATGGCTGATCAGAAATTTAGAAAAACTGCTCACTGAGAAATTAAACTACCGTAAAAGGCTGCTGTGGGGTGTCAAACTGGTCTTGTGTTCACAGTGTGTGAGGATTGGATTAAATATTGAAGCAGGGCCACTGCTCTAGTTGGATTCCCTTCAAGGACTGTATTTGAGGATGAACCAAAAGTGTAAAGCTGACTGAAGAGGAAACCGCAGTCGGGTGGTGCCTATCAGCTGATGGCAGTCTGCATGCACTAATAATTCCTCCCTGACTCATAGCTCTCCCAGCCTGACTTCCAGGCTAGGCTGTGGACTTCCTACCTTTATGCTTTCTTACCTTCCCTCCAGCTGTATTTGTCTAGCTAGGTGGCCTTCAATTAACTGCTGTCATTGTAACTGACCCTGAGAGTTTCATGTATTCTCTCATTCTAATCACTTAGCAAAATGAGTCTCAGGGAGAGACAAGTTCAGTGATTTGCCCAAGGTTACGTTATCTTGGAAGTAACAGAATCAGGTCTCTGGGACAACGAGTCCACTGCTTTCTCCACCAACCAGACCCTGCCCCCGTCAGCAAAATGTTACACATTGCTAATTGGATGGCACAACTTAACACTAGAACTGGTTAACGAGTAGAAATGCCACAAAAATGCACAGGTGAGGGCAGTCTGTAAGACAAGTGAGGGAAATAATTTGCAAAAGCTAGGAGAGAGATCAAGCCATCAACTAAAGGAAAAAATGAAAAACGACTTGATTTTCTGGAAAGGCAGTCAACAAAAGGAGAACACTGAGTGGGGCCCCCATCTCAGCTTCTGTTAGATCATGAATCTACGATGGTAAAGCAGAGTCAAATACTGGAACAAGTACAGAATTTGGTAAAGGAATGACTTCACTTATAAAAGGCAAGACAAAACAAAATGCATGAATTTGAAATGGGACTCTTCTATGAAAAACATTAAACCCAACGTCATATGAATCTGAGCAAGAGAAAAAGACTCTGATTAGCTAAGCAAATGGGGGAGTTAACTAGTAAGCTATCAAGGGCTTAACACAATCAGTAAGAATCTGGAGGAGAAGACTTGGGACAACCAGCAGGACCCAAGGGTGCCACTGAAGTGGCAGAAACCACAGCCAAAGCCCAATTGCTGGGCACAGCACTCTCCTCAGGTTTCTGCTACTGCTGCTATATACCGGATTCTGAACTTGCCCTTCGTCTTTGTGCCCCTTGTTTAAGATTGAGTCTCCCAAGAGCAAGAGTGTAATCGACTATCTAACCCTTGGCTATTCCAGGGGCAGAAAGAAGGGGAAACTGGACCCTTTTGCATTCCATAGTGGGAACATCAGCAGGAGGCTGCAATGGCTGTTGCCCTTCTACTAAGAGCATGCACAATGGGGATGTATTAATTAAGGCAACATTAATTGTGGTAACAACCCCAAGGTTTAATGGCTTAACACAATCGAAGTGTATTCCTCAGGCATGTAACTGACCAACACAGATATTCTCAGTTGACAGTCAGCCTTCCACAGGAACGTTCACAATTCAGGCTCCTTCCTTATTGTGACTCCAACCTCCCCTTGGACCTTGGAGTCCTTCCCATTCAGCTGGAGTATGGACATAGAAAATAAAGGTACAGCCACTGCTTAAGCTTTCTGACCCAGGCATGATGTACAGCACAACTGCTCCTGTTCCACTGGCAAGAACCAGCCTTGTGGCCTCAACTACATGTAAGGAACCATGGGAAATGTAGTTCCTGGTGGGCAGATGCTTCCAATCAATGGTTCTACACTCTGCAAGAGGGAGTCCACATTTTCTATGGACGAAACATTGTTTTGGGTATGGGAGACCTCCTACATAGAGAGATGGGGACCAACAGGGTTAAGTGGGTAAGATATGTGATAGCCAAAAGTCAACATAAGTCTGTTACAAAATGTGTTTCTTGTAAGGAAACCTCCATTTTAATTTTAATGAAGTTGGCTGCACCTTCTTCACCAGAGTTTATAACTTTCAAGGCCAAATATTACCCCGAGAGGCCCACTTGCTGTCCGGTCTAGAATTTCCCTCTGGCGTCCCTGATGACAAGACAGCATTCAACCTGTATTCCCAAACTCCTTACAGGTAGTGTATCAACTAGGATGTTTTAAGCTAGACATAATAAAAACCCCAACTCAAGGTGAAATCCAGAGGTAAAGGAGCCATCAGGCATAGGATGATCAGCAGTTCAATGGATAGCTTCTTTCCATCTCTTTGCTCTGTAATCTTCAGTGGTGATCTCACCTTATGGCTGGTTCTCCTCATGGCCACAAGACGAGTGCCATTGAGCATGGAGATTAATGAGTCCTGATGCATGTCCAGCAGGAGAGAGGGAAAATCTCTTCCCCAACCATATAACACAAGAGCTTCCTTTAACTCTGATTGGACCAGCTCAGGGTATGTACCAACCTCTGGACCACCAAGAGCTACTAAGAGAATGCCATGTGCTAAATGGCTTGGACTAACAAAGATCCATCCCAGGGGCTGGGGCTGGGGTCCCTCTCCCATAATCACATGGAGATAATACTTCAACAAAATTGGGGTTCTGTAGTCAAAAGCAGTAAAGGAGAGGAAGAAGAATTGATATGAGTGGTCAATGAATAGCCTCCACTAAAGATGGAGAAAAGTCTTTAACCTGATAAGAAAGGCCCTTCCACTTTGATGCAGTGCTAATTATTAAAAAGTTCTTTATATTGAGCGCAAACCCCGCTCCTAGCTTTGCTGTCCAGAACTCCACAGCAGAAGTCTAAAATTTCCCTTTCAAAACTTTCAAGATAGATATTATATATTCTTACTCCATGCGAAAATTTTATTTAGGCTGAACCCCCTTGCTTTTATCCTCCTCAATATATCATTTCCCACCTCCTCATCACTCCTGTCTTTCATTTATACACAGGGTAATGTCCAGGAAAGAACAGCAATACTGTACCTTCCTTTGTTCTTCCTATAATCCCTCTATTATTGTAGCCAATGACTAAATATTTAATTAAGGTAATGAAAACTTTTATAACAGATAAACCCAAATATAATATTGCCTTTGCATAATAAAGGTTTATTTCTCACTCACACATAGTCCCAATTGACAGGTGGCTCTCCTCCAGGCAGTGGTGACCCATGCCTCTTCCATCTAGCAGTTCTGCTATATTCAACACACAGCTTCCAAAGTCACCCTTTCTGCCTCTATCAAGCTAGAAGGGGAGAGAATATGAAAGATCATGTGTGGGCCAAGCTGGAAATGGCATCTCACATTCCGTTGGCTAGGACTCAGTCACATGGCCACACCTACCAAGGGAAGCTAGAAAGTGTAGTCCAACTATTTTCTGCCACAGATATTTAGCCATTGAGAGCCTGCCTCCCACTGATGGTTCTTGCTGAGCTTGCTGTTGCCCAAACACCACCAGATTTTATCTTAATGAGTTACTGCTAAGATAGTCTCACTGTCCTATAATCATAGACTTCATCTTTTGAACGTAGGGGTAGGGCTCCTCATTGTTCCCACTCACCATCCATCTGGGCCTCTCATTCTGCTTGCTATTTCTAGTACTCTCCTCATTTTTAGGAAGTTATCTTTGGGTACTTTACAACTAAAACCTACCTGGAGAAGAACAATTTTTAACTGAGTGCCATCAAGTTTGTATAAGTCAAGCAATGGTGCTGACTTGTTTCAAGGATATCAAGGGCCCCAGGGAGTTACTAATTAATACCTCCAGTGAAAATCACATGTTAACACTGTCACTTGCGATATCCTTTTTGCCACTGTGGGGTTCTTGTTGTTTTTTTTTCCCCCTGAATTTTCAAGTAGATTTCCAGATCCTCTGTTGGTTCATTCTTCTGTGACTTAAGTGCCACGTGAAAAAGAGGATAAATTGTATGGCTGGCTCTGCTCTGCAATGCTGGGAATTTTGAAAATGAACTTGAAGTCTATGTTGCTTTCATTGCTTTTTGAGGCTTTGTGGGCCACAGCATTTGCTCTGTGTATCTATTTCCAACCCATAATGCAAGACATGTAATTAGTGGTGCCTCCACCTCTCCTTGCAAGCTCAATCAGGCAGAGCCCATCCAAATGTATTCCATAGACTCCCCTTCCACAGCAAACCAAGGCAGATGTTTCTTGCTCCAAAACACCATTTTCAAACAACTCTCCAGCCAAAAAAATTGTCATTGGAATGTCACTAAATGGTATTTGCTCTGAAGCACCTCACATTAATTCGTAGGGTTATTAAATACTGGACATGGGGTTGTGTGTGGCTAGAATTCTGTTACAATAAAACTTCAAAGGAGTGGGTACCACATAGGTAAAAAAAAAAAAAAATATCTTAAAAGACCCTTTCCGAAAAGCCAGTATGTGATTCAACTTCATGATGATACAGTTTGTTTTAGACCTGGAAGAAAGCCATAGATTCATTCATTCATTTATTCACTCATTCATTCATTCATTTATTCATTCAAAGATTACTAAGAATCTACTGTGTGCCAGGCACTAGAGCATGTGATAGAGATAGAGATGAATCCCTGGCCAGAGAAGCTTCCAGACCAGCAGGGAAGACAGACATAAATCAGCAATATGATATTATAATAGATTTATAGAAAATTCAGTGGAAAGATAATAGACTGGAATGAGGTCACACATAGCATCACATGCAGTCTTTTCTGGGCCTTTTAGAATCAGTATGCCCCAATATCCCTCTTTATATAAAAACAAAAATCTCTAGGCCATCCCTCAGGAAACTACAATATCACCTCTCACTCTCAGGAGATGGGAATCTTTTAGGAACATGGAGTTGTCTTCTGTGGATCTTGGCCATCCTAGATTTCTTCCTACTTTCCTTTTTTGTAGTTTTATTTTTTAAAGACTCAATATTTTCTAAATACTAAAATTCTGTTAGGTGTTCTTGGGTGGCTCAGTCAGTTGAACATCCAACTCTTGATTTTGGCTCAGGTCATGAGCCCAGGGTTATGGGATTGCACCCCAGGTCAAGCTCTGCACTGAGCATGGAACCTGCTTAAGATTCTCTCTGTCTGTCTGTCTCTCTCTCTCTCTCTCCTTCTGCCCCTCTCCCCTGCTCACTCTGCCTCTCTAAAATAAAAAAAAAATCCTATTTTAAAAACTCCTCCCTTCTCTCCTCCCCGCATCCACCACCTCAGTTAGCTCATCTAATCCAAGCCCCACACCCTCCCTCATTTTGAAGATGAAGACGAGGTCCATAGAGGGGAAGACCAAAGCTTGGGGACCCTGGTGCCTCCAGTGTTGCTTGGGGTTGATGATGATGTGGGATGATGAAAGAAACAGCAGGACTGGTTTAAAAAACAGTATAGTCTTTGCTTCTCAAAATGTGATTTGTGGACCAGGAGCATCAACATCATCTAGGAGCTTGTTAAAAATGCAGAATCTCAGGCACCACCCAAGACCTGCAGGATCAGAATCTGCATATTAACAAGACTCCCAGGTAATGTGTACATACACTAAAGTCTGAGAAGCACTGCTGTAGCAGTCTTTGCTGATGCCCCCATGCCGTATCTCGTCTACCCACCTGAGTTCATCAACAGATACGGTAGACAGTTTCTAACATGCCAATAGCTTCTTACTTCAAATGCCTGCGCTTTAACTCCTTATAAGCATGGTGGAGTTAATGTCCCAGGGTAAACCCTCGACCAATGAAAGATTGAAGCCAGTGGATAAATGCCCTATTCTCCCCATCTTTTATTAATTTTTTTTTCAACGTTTTTAATTTATTTTTGGGACAGAGAGAGACAGAGCATGAACGGGGGAGGGGCAGAGAGAGAGGGAGACACAGAATCGGAAACAGGCTCCAGGCTCCGAGGCATCAGCCCAGAGCCTGATGCGGGGCTCGAACTCACGGACCGCGAGATCGTGACCTGGCTGAAGTCGGACGCTTAACCGACTGCGCCACCCAGGCACCCCTCTCCCCATCTTTTAACCAGGGAGTTAATTCATCCTTAACTGGTATGGTTTGTCTAATGATACAAATATCTCATCAAAAAGAATACCAAATAATTCTGAAAGATTTTGTCCCAAAGCTGACTAGAGGATCATGCTGACTCTTATCAAGATCTACTTTGCTCGGGTGATTGTTTGGTTTTTCCCTGGCTCCTCGCCATTCTTCCACCTCCTAGTCATCTCCCATGACTTAGGATTACCCCAGGCATGGGAAAATAGCACCCAGTAATTTCTTGCAAACAGACTCCACCTTCTTCTCTCATACAGGTTCCCCATGTTGCTTTGGGAATTCATCCAATAGTCTCTACCTTTCAAAGCCTTGAATCAGACACCAATCTGACTGAGGCTGGAATTTCAGGGACTGCTTTCTTTATTTGGACTGGGTTTTAATCATAGGCTTGCCCTTCTCATGTCACACCGACCTTAGTCCCTCGGGGTCTCTAACTTACTTATTTTACTTACTCTTAGAGGCACGCCTTCCATGGATGATGAATGTTGATTTTCTGCCACCTAGTGGAGGAACTGGAATGGCAGGGATGGAGCCTAAAGTCTGAAAAGAAGGGATCAGTAATTTAACACCCCCCATGTTCTTATTGAACGTTTATTATGTACAGACCACTCTATACATACGAGCTCATTTATTTAAAAAAAAAAATTTAATTAAGTAAGCTCCATGCCCAACATAGGGCTCGAACTCACAACCCTGAGATCAAGAGTCACATGCTCCACTGACTGAGCCAGCCAGGTGCTCCACATTAATTTTTTTATATTTACAATTATATTTTTGTAGTTTCAAGTTTTTATTTAAATTTGAGTTCCTTGACATATAGTGTGATATTAGTTTCAGCAGTGGAGTTTAGTGATTCATCACTTACATACAACACCCAGTGCCACAGGAGCTCATTTAATCTTCATAACGACCCTATGATGAAGATGTGATCCTAATTTCACAGCCTTAAGAAAACTAAGCAACTTGGCAATAGTGACACAGGGAAAGCACAAACCAAATAAATGACCTCATTAATGAATGGGTTACAGCTCTGGGCAACTGAGGCTCAACTGTGCTGGGGATCCTTTGATAAATTATGTGGAACATGCCTCAGAATCATCCCACTAAAAGATGGAGAGGTTGCAGTATTTATATTGACTCCTATTCCTCATTGGTTGGGGCTTCCCCCAGGGATGTCAACTCACCCACAATACTGAGTTACACCTACTTGTGGGAGAGAGTGCTCCACAGGAAAGAAATGGAGATTCAGGCCCTTGAGGCGGGAAGCTGCTAGCATGCTGGAAACTTAGAAAGTGGTAGAATAAGATTCTAGTTCAGGCATGTCTGACTCTAAAATCCATCTCCTAACCTGTCCATCATACTGTCTCAATAGCTCAGCCATGTATGAAGTATATCACATGTCAAGTTCTTGCCTGGAAAGTTCTTCCATGTAGTCAGAGCTCTAGGCAATAATGGTCAGTCAGACCTTGAGTTCTCATTATCAGTTCTGGTTTAGGCTGTAACATGAAGCCAGTGTCCATGTTTTCTATGGATCCCCTGACTCACTGTGGATGATTATGATCTTTGATCTTCTTCATTTCACCATGCTCACAGGCAGGTATGTTGCATCAGCTTCTCAGGTTTTAGCCTGGAAAGGGCTGATGATTACAAATCCTTTTATTTATTTATTTGTTTTTTATTATTTTTTATTTTTAAAAATTTACATCCAAATTAGTTAGCATATAGTGCAACAATGATTTCAGGAGTGCTTTTAAAGCAACCACCTGCCACCTAGGGCAGGCTGTGGACATGTGGTGCAGCAGCCCCAGTCTTTGGCTTTACCTAGGCCCTCCAGTGTTTGCAGTAACATCATGTTCAAAATTACTAAGATACAAATTGTTACTAGGGAAAGAACATGGGCTTTCACCAGACAGACCCAGATTCCAATCTGAACTGTGCTATTTAACAGCTGAACAAACTTGAGATCACTTGACCTGCCTAAGTCTGTTACCTCATCTATCAATTGCGGCTCATAATACCTACAACCCTGAGGGTTGTTGTAGTGATTGGACAAGATAATGTGTATAAATCAGACCATGGTACTAGGCTTTGGGTGCAACTAGTTTGCTTGGGAGGTGCAGACAAGGCTGGTAGGGAAGTAGGAGAAGTGAAGCAGGAAAGGGAGGACAGCCAATAAAGGGTGCATTGTTAAGCTGGCTGTAATAGTCGGCAACTGGAGCCTCATCCTGTAGGAAAACTCTGGGAAAGTGTAAAGCCCTCAGCTCAGAATTATCCCAAGCAAAGGCTGAGGGAACTGGGATATTTATATAGCAACTCCTGAGAGTCATTAGTTGAGGGTTACTCCAGGAGGGTGTTAATTCCCCTATCTTTCCACAGTCATGGGGGCAGGAGGGGGGCAGGAGTGAGTGCTTGGGCATGTACATGCAGACACTGGCAGTTGAAAATAGGCCAGAGCATCCTGAAAGGACCGTGGACCTTAAGCAGGGCATCACAGCATCTGCTCTAAGTAGCCAGCCCATGCTAGGCACAGAGGATCTGCTCCATATGTGGGCCCACTCTCTTGCCCCTTCACCATCACCACTCCCCTTCAAAGTCTCTCTTCTGCCATTTTGCTGAATACAACATGTGAGACACTTGCCATTCTCCTCCTCTCTAACATGTTCTTATTTAATCCTTATGCTTCATGCTAAATCTCTTTTCTGCACTGCATTCACCCTTCCTCCCAGCGTATATTACTACCGTCTTCTACAAACTCTCTTGCTCAAGTCCCTCATGTTTGAGCCATTATTCTTGGTTTCCCCCTTTCTGGCAACCATCACCTTCTTTCCCAAATGTTCTGTAGACAATCTTTGTGATATCTCAGAAGTCCTTTCTTCTATGACTTATGTTAGCAAAAGCATTTACTTCTCTCTTGCTCCATAAAAGAAGCAAAGTTACCCTTTCAAAATGAGTATTAAGGGAAAGAGCACTGCAGAAGGCATTGTGTATTGCCCAGCCAAAGGCCATTTGATTCTCATCTTCTTCTTCTTACTAAGAATACACTAATTTTTTTCTTTTTATCATTCAAGAAGAAGCCTCTTTCAGAGGAGGCCAAAACCAAAGAAGAAATTTTTTTGGTCTAAGCCAATCAGGGCACTAGCCTTTCCCTTGTAAGTGACCAGTTCAGACATTGTCAGGTTAGGTGCTGGCCAAGGAGACCTAGGGAATGCCTGGTACAGGTCTCTGGGAAGGTTGGACTTGCTCATACAAAGGGATCTTTCTTGCTCCTGCTTCAGGCTATTGTCCCCTGTATGTAACACCCAAAATTGCCACAATCCTCTTAGAACCACGAGGGAAATACAAGAGAGTATTATAGAAGTGAAAGAGAGCCACCATGTCATTGAACCACTGGCTCCACCAACCCTAGAGCAAACCTATTTCATTGTTTAAGCCCATTTTAGTTGGGTCATATGTTACTTGAATCTAAAAGCATCCTGAAATGATATGATAAAGTCTTTAGACTTTAGAACTTGGTTTTTAGAAAATCATTATAAGAGAATGATTTTAACACAGAGATGATCTGTTCACAAATGTTCTTAATGGTCCATATATTTTTGCTGGACTTGGCCACATTTTCTAACATAGTGCCATTATGTATGTAATGTCTATAAGAACCAACCTGAACAGACAGAGTAGCACATCTAAATGAGTCTATCTGGCCTTTAATTAATGCAACTCTTGAAAAGTCAGGTGGAAATTGAATTTTTCCTACATTAAAGAGCAAGCTAACTAAATTGAATAATGTTTTGGGAAGCATTCTGGATAAACCCAAGGGAGTGGTAACTTGCAAATCACTTTAAACAATATTTCCTTTGAATAAACAAGTCCATGGCAAATCCTTTTGGGTTCAGAGGGGTTATTTTATAAAAGTATATATTCTCCCTGTGATGAAAGGCTCCTTAGCTTGGGGTTTGACTTCAGGAAATATGTGAATCCCATGAAATCATAAGCAACATTCTGTGTCTATGTGTAAATGTGAATTTCTCTGAGGAGAAGATTTAAAGCTTCCATTGGCTTCTGAAAGGAGTTTGTAACTGCCCTCATACCTCCAAAAAAAGGAGTTAAGAGCCACTGCTAATGTAGGTGTTTTCAAAGTCTGGATTTTCTTAAAGAAGCATATGCTTATATTTGAAGGCAATCTGACAAAGGGCTAACATAATATTTTGAGAATCCAGTGTTCATATCTAGTTTGTGAATTCTCAGATGTCACACCAGATGTCCTTATTTTTGTGAGGGCCCTTAAGCCCTTTGGGGAAAAATATGCGAAGAGAACTTTGGATATAGTTGCCATGCTCTACACTCTAAGAAGATATGGTGATTGCTATAGTAATGACGTCCAATTTTTTTGACACGTCTCTGAATCCAGCTCTTGGGTAGTCACCTCCCATCCTGACTCTAAGGGATGGCCATGTGACTTTCCTTGGCCCAAGGAACAATAGTGATTGTGACAGAAGCAAAGACTTGAAAAATATTCAAAATTTGGGATTTCTACCTTTTACTATTACTAGAGTCCCTACCACCACTTCCATATGAAGAAGCCTGGGCTAACCTGATGAATCATGACAAACATATGATCGAGTTGCCCACCTCATCCCAGCCTATAGATACTCAATCCTCAGAAGCAGAACCATGGATATGGGTGGCAGCTGACTGCAGGCCCATAAGTGAGTCCTACTGAGAGAGCAGTAGAACCATCTAGCTGAGCCCAGCCCAAACTACCAACCCTGTAAGACAAGTTAATAGCTGATTGTTTTAAGCCACTAAGTTTGGAGATGTTTTGTTAAGCAGCAAAAGCTAACTGATACAGGAGGGAAGGGAATACCTGTTCTTCCCAAGCAGCAGCATCGGTTGTAGAGCTGCAGACCACAGGCAGGTGTCTGAGGCAGTGGTTAGTAGGCCAGTCTGAGCAGGATGAGGGGCCAGTGAGCAGAGAGGAATCAGGATCCCTACACGGGGTCTTCACTCACTCTGGCCTAGCTGGAATTATCTGGGCCCTAGAAAGAAGAGACCTACTGGGATCCTTCCTTCAACCACCATATCTCCCACCAAAGGAGGGCCTGTAAGTTGGAAGTTAGTAAAAAGTGTTTAAGGGTTACTCAGGCCCTTGTTTTTTTCCCAGACTTGGCATGACCTGACAAAATGAGAGTTATAGGAGATAAAGGAGGAGATAAGAACATCAGGAATTGAGTGTCAGAGAAGGAAAAAGGGAATAAAAAATGAATGAAAGAGAAAAATATGAGAAAAACAAAGAGAAAGTAGAGATGCTAACTATCCCCCAGACCTGATTATTAAGAGCCAGAAGGAAAATCATTATATCATCATTATTTTTAGGTGCTTGTGTGTCCAACAAGCCATTTAATCTTCCTAATTATCATGGGAAACTGAGGCTCATATAGGTTATGTGAGTTGCTCTACGATTACAGTGACCCTAAGTGCCAGAACTGGGACTTGAGCCAGTACTCGCCCCACTAAGTAAAGAAGTCTTGATGTGGAAATAATAATAGACAACACTTTTGGGTGCGTACTGTGTCCACACACTATTCTAAGTACTTTACCTGGTTAACTAGTTTGACACACTCAGAACAGCTAGGCACCACGATGATCATCATCCCCATTTCACAGATGAGGAAATAAAGACACAAAGAGGCTAAGCAACTTGCCCAAGATTACTTAGCTAGAAAGTGGTGATGCAAGGAACCCACATAGTTGGGCTCCAGACCCCACACTTGTAGCAACTACACTGCAATACCTATCAGAATGCTTCCAGATTCCAACCCCATTGCTGCTGCTGACACTCTCAGGGCTCCCAAGTGGACCAGGGATGGGCTCAAGGTACCCAGACAGGCCTCAGATGAGGACTGATCACAGTGTGGGGATCTATGAAGGCAGAAAACTTCACAAGGAGCTCAAATGAAACCTCTTGCACTTTAGATAGAAGCAAGAAGTCCAGGGACAAGGCCTGGCTGCCTTATGCTCTTCCCAGAGCCAAGCACACCTCTGGGGTACAAACGAGTGGAGCATGGAATCTAAAGCACAGCTGAGTGCACTGAACTGCATGGGAAAGAGCCAGGAATGGCTTCTTCTCATTTTGAAGTCTGGGCCTTTGGAAGCTCGAAAGACACTCTGCTGGGAGCTTTTTGAAGAAATAATAAGGGCTTGCATGGGGGAAGATAAGGGCATAGAGACAATATTGGAAAGACAGGCAGAGGGGAAGAGAGCCATAAAAGAGGAGGTGCTCGCCAGGGGTGTTTCTATATTACTGACTGCGTAGCTCGTGAACTTATTTTAAGTCCATTGGGATCCACAGGTGTATCCCAGGTGTACCCAACATGAGTCTGGCTCAGAACTTGATTCCCTAGAAGTCTCTTGCTATTTAGATCTTAGACAATAATCCCAGAAGAAGAAAGGGTGGGAGATTTTAGAAAGTAAAGTTTCATTCAAGAATCTGTTTAGTTTTTGAAGTTCCTCTAAAGAAAATCAATCGTCTAGGACTCCCAATCTCCACTAGCATTACTCTTTTCTGACTTCTTCTTGGTCACTAATACATCTAAGGCACTGCAGGGCAAGACACATCAGCAGTAAGTTTATCATGGAGACTTGTTTTTAAAAATAAGAAAAATAAAAGAAGAAAGAAAAGGCTTTGGTGATGATGGCAATGCTCATTTTTGTGGTATGGATCCAACTGGAATGAGATCATGGCTTCGGCAACCTGGGAAATCTTTCTCTTTTTTTGCTGGAAATCTCTGGATCTCTGGACTTCAGGGAGTTTCAGCATCAAACCATCTGCCCCCATTCCAAACATAACAGAAGAAAAGGAATGTGAAGTCCTTGATTTCTCTCCTCCGTGGTTTGAAGTGTTTCTAGGGAGAGTGTTAACACTCTTGAGAACCCTAAGGTGTGTATTTAAATTTCTGAGATGGAAGTTAAAGGTAAGGAATGAACACAAGGTTTCCAAAGGGAGAATTCCAGAAGAAGTAACCATGGAAACCGTTCCAAGGTCTTCAGAGTAGTGTCACATTGAGCCGAGAGACAGCAAGCCCCATTAGTGGGAAACGAAACCCTAAAGCAGAGAAGCTGAGCAAAGGAGTGAAATGAATTGAAAATGAATGAAGCAATTTTTAATAACCAGGTGAATCAGACTCAGTAAGCAGTGAAAATCAAGGTAGCAGAAATCATCTGCTTCTTTAAAAGAAAGATGAAAACAGAGGTATGCTTTTAGAGCACTTCTTCCTGTGGGCTGTATTCCAATTGTATGCATAACCCTAGGCTTTTCAAGCGTACTGGTGCCAGATTTCAAGACTTTATTCATTCTCATACATTTATTCATCAGTTCACTCTTTCATTCAACAGCTGTTATAAGATATCTGATGCCACATTTATTCACCCATTCATTCAATATTTATTGGGTACCTACTATGTGCCAGATACTCTACTAGGTACTAAGGATATTATAGTAAACAAGACAGATATATTACCTGTCTTTACAGAGCTTACCATCTAGCTTACACTGTGCTCAGCAATATGAAGGATTCAGAGAAGCAGAAAAACTGAGTTTGCTAACCTCAAGGAACCCACAATTTCCTTAGGAGAAAAAAAATACAAGCATAGTAAGAATTAAATATTTATACAAGAGCTAGATCAGAATTCCAGGCAAGAATACAAGCAATGTCACAGGCAATATATTTCCATTTTCCCGTTTCATCGCTGCCCATGTTCATTCCTAACCTTGCCTCCAGTTATTTAATACATTGTGAAGTTCCTTTATGAGAGGAATCCTTAAAGAGATGAATATCTTTTTTTAATGCTTCAAGTTTTTATTTAAATTCTAGTTAGTTAACATATAGTGTAATATTGATTTCGGGAGTAGAATTTAGTGATTCATCACTTACATATAACACTCAGTTCTCATCACAGAAGCCCTCCTTAATATTGATCACCCATTTAGCCTATCCCCCGCCCACCTCCCCTCCAGCAGTCCTCGGTTTGTTCTCCATTGTTAAGAGTCTCTTATGGTTTGCCTCTTTCTCTCCCTGTCTCTCTCTCTCTCTCTCTCTCTCTCTCATTTTTTCCTTCCTCTATGTTCATCTGTTTTGTTTCTTAAATTCTGCATATGAGTGAAATCATATGGTATTTGTCTTTTTCTGACTGACTTATTTTGCTTAGCATAATACACTCTAGCTCCATCCATGTCGTGGCAAATGGTAAGATATCATTCTTTTTCATGGCTGAGCAATATTCCATTGTATATGTATACACCACATCTTCTTTATCAATTCATTAGTCGACAGACACTTGGGCTCTTTCCATAGTTTGGCTATTGTTGATAATGCTGCTACAAATATCAGGGTGCATGTGCCCCTTCAAATCAGTATTTTTGTATCCTTTGAGTAAATACCTAGTAGAGCAATTGCTGGGTCATAGAGTAGTTATATTTTTAACTTTTTGAGGAACCTCCATACTATTTTCTACAGTGGCTGCACCAGTTTTCATTCCCACCAACAGTGTAAGAGGGTTCCCCTTTCTCCACATCCTTACCAACATCTGTTGTTTCCTTTGTTGTTAATTTTAGCCATCTGACAGGTGTGAGGTGGTATCTCATCATAGTTTTGATTTGTATTTTGGTGATGATGAGTGATGCTGAGCATCTTTTCATGTAGATGTCTTCTTTGGAAAAATGCCTATTCATGTCTTCTGCCCATTTCTTAACTGGATTATTTGTTTTTTGGGTATTGAGTTCGGTAACTTCTTTACAGATTTTGGATACTAACCCTTCATCAGATATGTCATTTGCAAATATCTTCTCCCATTCTGTAGGCTGCCTTTTAATTTTGTTCAATGTTACCTTCATGTTACAAACATTTTTATCTCAATGAAGTCCCAATAGTTCATGTTTGCTTGCCTCCAGAGATGCATCTAATAAGAAGTTGCTACAGCTGATGTCAGAGTGTGCTGCCTGTGTTCTCTTACAGGATTTTAATGGTTTCCTATCTCATATTTACGTCTTTCATTCATTTTGAATTTATTTTTGTGTATAGTGTAAGAAAGTGGTCTGGTTTCATTCTTCTGCATGTTGCTGTCCGGATTTCCCAACACCATTTGTTGAAGAGACTGTCTTTCTTCCATTGGATATTCTTGCCTCCTTTGTCATAGATTAGTTGACCATGTAGTTGTAGGTCCATTTCTGTGTTTCCTATTCAGTCTATTGATCTATGTGTCTGTTTTTGTGCCAGTACCATACTGTCTTGATGACCACAACTTTGTAATATAGCTTGAGGTCCAGAATTGTGATGTCTCCAGCTTTGCTTTTTTTTTGCAAGATTGCTTTGGCTATTTGGGGTCTTTTGTGGCTCCATACAAATTTTAGAACTGTTTGTTCTAGATCTGTGAAAGATGTTGGTGGTATTTTGGTAGGGATTGCATTAAATGTGTAGATTACTTTGGGTAGTATAGACATTTTAACAATATTTGTTCTTCCAATCCATGAGCACAGAATGTTTTTCCATTTATTTGTATCCTCTTCAATTTCTTTAATAAGTATTTATAGTTTTCAGAGTACAGATCTTTTGCCTCTTTGGTTAGGTTTATTCCTAGGTATCTTATGGTTTTTGGTGCAATTGTAAATGAGATCGATTCCTTGATTTCTCTTTCTGCTGCTTCATTATTGGGGTACAGAAATGAAACAGATTTCTGTATGTTGATTTTATATCCTGTGACTTTACTGGATTTGTGTATCAGTTCTAGCAATTTTTTGGTGGATTCTTTCAGGTTTTCTACATAGAATATCATGTCATCTGTGAATAGTGAGGGTTTGATTCTTTGCTGATTTGGATGCCTCTTATTTCTTTTTGTTTTCTGATTGCTGAGCCTAGGGCTTCCATTACCATGTTAAATAACAATGGTGAGAGTGGACATACCTGTTTTGTTCCTGACCATTCAAGAAAAACTCTTAGTTCTTCCCCACTGAGGATGACTTTAGCTGTGGGTCTTTTGTATATGGCCTTTATGATGTTGAGGTATGTTCCCTTTATCCCTACTTTTTTGAGGCTTTTTATCAAGAATCAGCGCTGTACTTTGTCAAATGCTTTTTCTGCATCTATTGAGAGGATCATATGGCTCTTATCCTTTATTTTATTAATGTGGTATATCACATTGATTGATTGGAAAATATTGAACCACTCTTGCAGCCCAGGAATAAATCCCACTTGATCATAGTGAATTATTTTTTTAATGTACTGTTGGATTTGTTTTACTAGTATCTTGTTGAGAGTTTTTGCATCCATCTTCATCAGGGATACTGTCCTGTAGTTCTCCTTTTTAGTGGAGTCTTTGTCTGGTTTTGGAATCAAGGTAATGCTGGCCTCATGGAATGAGTTTGGAAGTTTTCCTTCCATTTATATTTTTTGGAACAGTTTGAGAAAAATGGGTATTAGCTCTTCTTTAAATGTTTGGTAGAATTCCCCTTGGGAAGCCATCTGGCCCTGGACTTTTGTTTGTTGGGAGATTTTTTATTATTGATTTAATTTCTTTGCTGGTTATCTGTTCAAATTTTCTATTTCTTTCTGTTTCAGTTTTGGCAGTTTATATGTTTCCAGAAATTTATCCATTTCTTCCAGATTGTCCAATTTGGTAGCATATAATTTTTCATAATATTCTCTTATAATTGTTTATATTTCTGTGGTGTTCATTTCGATCTCTTCTCTCTCACTTATGATTTTATTTATTTGGGTCCTGTTTCTTTTCTTTTTGATAAGTCTGGCTAGGGGTTTATCAATTTTATTAATTCTTTCAAAGAACCAGCTTCTAGTTTCATTGATCTGTTCTGCTGGGGTTTTTTGTTTATTTCTACATCATTTATTTCTGCTCTAATCTTTAATATTTCCCTTCTTCTGCTAGCTTTAGGCTTCATTTGCTGTTTTTTTTTTCTAGCTCCTTTAGGTATAAGGTTAGGTTGTGTATTTGAAATTTTTCTTGCTTCTTCAGGTAAGCCTGTATTGCTATATACTTCAAAGAGGTGAATATCTTGAAGTAAGTCCACCCAATGTCTGTCTACATTTCATTTATCCCTTAATCTATATCTCCAAAGACAATTTGATATAGAGGTGACCTTACCAATTCACCTGATAGAGTTGTAGGGTGAGAAGAAATAGATTTTGAGTATAGCTACTTTGAAGGCACCATAAATGGCTGGTCTGCTTTGAAACATGGCTCTGAACCAGCTCTCAGCCTTTAGGGACAACTGAAGGAGGCTTCCCTCTACCTTTGGTGTTGGGCCAGTACCAGACAACTCTGCAGAATTCAGAACAAAACCTTATATTCCTGCTTTCTAGAAGATGAGAAAAACATGTGAGTCTTATGAGAAGAAAAAAAAGGAATATCAGTATCAACCTTGACCACAGATCTTGCACTGGTGACCACGTGAAAATGGGGCAGAGTCAGTGCAGGTGGAAGGGAGCCCTGTCCTCCTTCCTCTCATCTGGCACCTGGCATGGTCCCCTCCCCTTTTTGAATGACACAAGATGACTCATTCCAGTTGGGAAGACCACTGTGTTTATTCCAAGAAAGTGATCACTGTGTTGCAGAAGACAAACTTTCTTGAATCTTTGGCTATATAATTATCAAGATGAACTGTTGGGAAAAGTTATGTGATAGGTGAGAGAGATTATTTGGGGAAAGAATATTCCCATGGATGTGTTTCTATTTTGTCACTACTTTAGTTATGGCAGAGAAAGAGAACTTAGTGAACAAAACAAAACCATGTTCCTGGCCTATCATGGGTCCAAGGATGGCTAAACTTGAGGAAAATCGGAGTGGGTGGTGGTGGGTTCCAAAAGCCTATGGCAAAGCTGGTTGATAGACTGTTTTCAGGCAAAACTGTGGCAGTCTTGATGAAGAAAGAATGCAGACTCTGATTCATTTCTATTTCCTTAAATTTCTCAATGAATCAAAATCATTTTCACTTCATTGAGTTTTGATGGTAATTGGGTGATGAGCTACTCATTTGTCAGAATTTTCTAATTAGAACAGAAAAAAAAGAGTTTTCAACATTTTCTGTCTTGTTTGCCTTCCTCTAAGGCAGAGGTCATAAATTTATGTAGTTGGCTATCCTCATCATGGTTTTTGTTTTTATTTTATTTGGTAGAGCCAGGGCAGGGAATGGGACTCAAGTTCTGACCCAGGCTCACAACTTTATACTTGGCCTAATTCTTACCACTCCAAAACTTAACAGCTTAAAACAACAATCACTTATTAGCTTATGATTCTGTGGGTGAGCAGTTTGGCCTGGGATTATCTGGACAGTTCTTCTAGTGGTCTGACCTGGACTTATGCATACAGCTGCAGTTAGCTAGAGGACTGACAAGAGCCTATTCAGTCTATGGTGGCCTCACTCACATGTCTGATGGTTGGGGCTGGCTGTTGGTTGGGACAATGTGTGTAATTGGGCCACACATCTTCGGCAGGCCAGCTGAAGTTTATTCACATAATAGGGTTCTCAGGGTTCCAGGAACAGCAAGAGAGGATAAGTCCAGTGCAGAAGCATGTCTTAGATCACTGTTTCCATCGTGATTTCTAATACCCCACTGGTTAAAGCAAGTCACATGGTCAAACCCAGATTCAAGGGATGGAGAAGTAGATTCCATATCATGATGGGAATTATTAAAAAGTCACATTGTAAAAGGGAGTGCATGCCAAGAGGACAGGAGTTATTGTGGCCACTTTTGTAAATAGTCTACCATACCCCTGTTGCCATTTGAGATAGCAGCCCATGCAAAGAGTCTATTGCATCTGGCGGGCAGCATTACAGGCTTGGTTGGACTCCATGTTTCATGTTTTTCCTGTGGTAAAAGGAAATGGCTTTGAGGAAGCAAAGGAAAAGATGTGAAGTTTAAAGTTGCCAAAGGGTATTGTTTCAATTACATTTCCATATCTCTACAAGAACAAAATCACACACATATGTATATTTGATATATGTGTATATACACACACAAATTATGTATATACATATATATACTGTGTTCTTTTGGTAACTATGCATGCTAGTACAGAGTCTGGGCATCTTTTTTTTTTTTGTAAAAGCAATGTTGATTATGTTTAGTCAAATAAATAAATAGTCCCAATCTTGACTTACTCATTTGATAGAAATAGAAAATTTTCATACCAATTTGTAAACAGATCTATATAATCTCTTACAAAATACACACACACACACAATCATCATATTTTCAAGCTAAACAATAAGTATTTTGAAGTGATAAGATTTTCTTTCACTTTCTTAGTTTTATGACAATTGTTGATCCACTCCTGTCATTTTGTATAAGGAGCATATTCTGGAGATTACAAAAATAGTGATGTGGGTAGGAGAGGTATTGTATTATTTATCCAGGTAGGAAAACTATATATGGTATATATACTTAAAACATATTTAACCTAGAAGGACATAATAAGGTAATGGTTGAATATATATTTCAACTGCTTAATCAATTTTATCATGGCAAGCAAACAAAGGAATTATAAAGACCCTATATCAATGAGGGTTTGGTATGGAAATCAGAAACTAGGTATTCAAAGAAGAAAAGGATGTAATTCTGAAAATTAGATGCTTAAAAAACCATTGGAGGGGTTTGGGAATGAAGGTCAGGAAAAGCTGCCCCTAGCTTTTAAGAAATGAAGAACTGAAGGGAAGGAAAAATAAGATAAACACAGAGAAGAAGACAAACCATAAAAGACTCACAAATACAGAGAACAAACTGAGGGTTGCTGGAGGGGAGGAGGATTAGGGGGATGGGCCAGATGGGTGATGGGTATTAAGGAGGGCACTTGTTGGAATGAGCACTGGGTGTTACATGTAAGTGATAAATCACTGGGTTCTACTCCTGAAACCAATACTACACTATATGTTAACTTTCTTGAATTTAAATAAATACATTTTAAAAATTAAAAAATTAAAAAAAAAAAAGAAGTGCGGAACTTGCTAGAACTGTAGGAAGCTGCCATTAATTGTCTCAGCTGCCTGCCTCACTGAATGGGGTACTGTACAAGAGAATGCCTCGAAGCTGCTGAAAAACCTCACATCTACTGTCTGGCAAAGCCCACACACCTTCCTGCTGCTGTCTTTTTTTTTTTTTTTTTTTTAATTTTTTTTTCAACGTTTTTTATTTATTTTTGAGACAGAGAGAGACAGAGCATGAACGGGGGAGGGGCAGAGAGAGAGGGAGACACAGAATTGGAAACAGGCTCCAGGCTCCGAGCCATCAGCCCAGAGCCTGACGCGGGGCTCGAACTCACGGACCGTGAGATCGTGACCTGGCTGAAGTCGGACGCTTAACCGACTGCGCCACCCAGGCGCCCCAACCTGCTGCTGTCTTAATGGCCTCTGCTTCTCTTCTACTTTTCAAATCTTGCAAAGAAGCCTCTTGTCAGAGGACTCTATCCTGGAAGCTGGCTGGCAAGAGATTCTAGGAGATGTAGCTTCTAGGCCTCTAACCCCTCAGTAGAGGGGAGATCATAAAAAGAAATGGGGATGATCCTTGTCAAAATTAAACCATTCAGCATAGACCCCCAACTCCATTTAACCTTATAGCATCTACTATTCTTAAGACTGTGGCCCCATGTTGTACAAATATGTTTTAACAAAATGCCACCAATCTATACATACTAGTTTTGTGATCTTTTTTCCTAACTTGAATTTACTGACATATCCATACAACTATCAAACTATAAACTGTTGATTTTGTGGCAATAATACATTTCTTTTGTTTAATATATTTAAGTACCCTTGAACTCTTGTATAAGCAGATTTGTAATATTTTTTCTTCTGTTATTAAAAAATAGCTACTTTACACAAAAGTTATTTTTTCCTTTTTGCATTCATTTCTTAAGTGTTATTCCCCAAATGAATTAATGAGTCAAAATGTATAATCAGTTCCTCAAAAAATATTGCCTTGTTAAACTAATGTAGAATAGTAAATTGTACTAACAAACATTATGCAGCGTAATCTTATACCATATGGCATTAATCAATCTGTTACTAGCTTTTGTTTTCTTCTGGGTATATAAGGGATTAAAAAGTACAGATTCACACTAAGACATCTGGCTTCAAAACAATTTAAATCACAAAGAAACATATATATTTTTGCTTTCTCGCTATTCTTCCCTAACTTTTACAATCCCACTCTCGGAATTTCTGGCTAATCCCTTGAAAAAAGTCCACCTGCCAAACTTTTGATTGCTCCTATCTTTCCATAATTTATCCAGTGTAACCCCATGTTGAACTTTCTATCACAGAATGCGGAGGGTCTCTGGACAGTAGGCCACTTCTCAGGGGTCCTAAGAGGCCCTGGGAGTCATCCCTCACTCAAAAATGGTGTTTTGTCTGAATGTGGGCCAGCCCTCCCTGCTCCAGGACTTCTCAGGGGAGTGATTAGGCCACGACCACATCTCAGCTTCTACATGGAGCTCTCTCTCCTTCAACCCTTGACATCTTCAACCACTCTGCTTGACTGCCCTCCCCTAGCTCCTCAGAAGGTCAAGGCTGTAGCCATGATTCAAAGCTATACTCGAAGGCCACCTCCTCTAAGAGGCCTCTGATTTCCCCAATAAAAGAGATCTCACTGAAGAACTGCCATGCCACATTTCTACTAGTTTTTACATAACTTTAATTTTTTTCTCATGTGTGAAGTGATTTGTGCTCATTGCAGAAAAGTTGAGAAATATGGAAAAGATTAAAGAAAAATATCACTCAATCCCACAACACAGAGAGATAATCATTGTTAACATTTTCCTGTGTTATCCTGTTAGCCTTTCTGATGAGTTTTTAAAAGAAACATAATCGAGAACATACCATGGATCCAGTCTTTTTTTTTTAACATTTTATCATGAGCATATTTCCATGTTGTTAATTTTTTGATGTCTCATTTCAACAGGAACATAAATTTCATTGTGCAGATGTACTATAATTAACTAATTCTCAGTTGTTTAATATCTGGGTTGTTTCCAATTTTATGCTATTATACATAATGCTACAATAAACATCCCTAATAATAAATCTTTGTCTACATGTTTGACTATTTCTTTAAGATAGGTTTCTAGAAGTGGGAGTATTGTAGTGAATTTAACAATGCTTTTATTTCAGAATTAGACAAAATTAAGGATCCTCTCCCAAGAACAATGCAATCAAACACATAACCACACTTTTGCGTACACTTTAAGGAAATTTACCTGAAGCTCATGTGTGGATTTCCTAGGGGGCCAGGGATCCCTAGGTTAAATATATTTGAATGATTAGTTCACAGACATGAAAAAATTTAAGGATACTGCTAAATATTCCTAATTATTCTACAGAAACAACTTCTGTCCTACTTTTATGGTATAGATACCACTTTATACCTTTTGCCATTGTTATTTATGTCTCATCACTTCTACTAGACCATAAGCTCTTTGAGGGAAGGGTCATGTCTGGTTTGTCTCTGAATTTGCTGCAGGGCCAAGAAGAGCGCATAACTCACAATAGATGCTCGGTAAAGGCTCATTGAATCAACAACTCAATTTCAAAGTCAGCAAGTCCAAGGAAAAGAAAGTTCCAAGTTTGATCATCTGGAAAGTGATTTGGAGTATGCTTCATACTCATGATGAATGCCATCAGGAGATGGTCACTGGGGGCTTCACCAAGCCTGATAAGCAGAATGTGCATGCCACTTTGGGTAGCTAGAGGGACAATGCCACAGACAGATCTTCAGATTTCAAGACAAGTGTCAAATGCTCCTTTTTCTGTGGACAGTGGTTATTGTCTATCTCAGAGATACTGAGGACTCTGCACAAGCAACTGGCCATCAGTTGCTTGCCAGTGAAGTATTTTTAAGAACCACAATGACCTATTAACTCTTTGATTAAAATTATATATAAGTCGTATTACCAACCTCAGTTACCTCTTTGCATAATGCACATTTTCCAGGGAACTCAAAAGGGAATAGATATCTTGTGGCAGACACGCTTAGTGGCCTATCCAATAGCCGCCCCCTTCTCTAGGAGAAGATACTCACTCTAATTTAGTTTGGGTTGGCAATGTGCCCAGGCTTAGAGGGTGAGTATGATAAATGAGAAACCAGTTGAGACAGTTCCATTCCCCCTTTCCAGGTACAGACTTAACTCACATGATGATTGCTCAGTTAATGACTTTTTGTCATAATGGCTCTTGAAAAGTTGTACCACTTTTTGAACAATGACTCCTTTTTCCCCCAATACATTGACTTTTTCACCACCAAAACATCCTAAACAAATATACTATGAGAGGCGATATGACATCATTTCAGTTTCAGGCTAAGTCACACTCACCAATTTTACTCATCATACATTTACTTGTCGGAGCACATCATATGGAACACATTTGAATTGACCATCATGTTGAATGAGCCCAAAATGTTCTGCTTTGCACATGGACACCAAGTGTAGATGAAGAGGTATCATCTACATCTCTGTAGCCTTTGTGTGTGTGCAATTTTACACGTTTCAAAACACTCTTATGTTTATCTTTCATTTTGTACTAAAGGTTACTTTCTAAGCTATAACTTTATATTTAAATGCAGTTGGAGTACAAAATAACCTTGAACCCTCTTCCCAAAGTTGGAAAGCTGATGAAACAAGTGGTGTAGACAAACAAATTCACCTTCCAAAGAATGACTCCCTGACCCTCTCCACCACCATTCTTATTGAGTCTACTTTTTCTACATTACATTTTGTGTACAAACTATATTTATTTACTTGCAAATTGTTCTTAATTTCCTGTGAAACTTTTTTTCATTTTTTACGTGATATATTTTCTTATCTGGGAAAATTATTTGGGTATCTGGAATTGGGATAGAACATGTTGTAAATTCTCCCATTAAAATTAGTGGAATTTTTAAAAAATCAACAGCTTTCCATTTTAGTGGCAGGGCTTTCAAGAATGAATTAAAGTCGTTCAGTGAGGTACTGGGGTACTCACTTCTCAACCCACCTTGCAGCTAGGTATAGAAATGAGAGTAATTCCGGCCAAAGAGAGGTAAAGTCTCCTAGGAAAGATTCTTCTCCCCATTACAAGAAAACTTTTCTCCATTCCTTGTCTTCCTACCCTGAATTTTAAGGTATTTTAAAGAGTGGCTCACACAGAGCGATGGCAGCCTTCAATTTGAGGGAGAAAACAGAGAATCACACAATACCAACCCAGTACCTGACCTGGTAGAGTTGAAGAAACAATCCTAGAACCATTCACTGAAGACATTTGTGTGTAAAGCTGACTTTACTAAAAGTCTGAGTTTATACTGCAACAAGGCCAAACAACCTAAAATTGACTATCAGACGTTTTCATCTTTATAAAATATTTAGGGTACCCCTCCATGTTCTTTAGCCTTGTTGCTTGTCTTCTAAAACTCCTTGCTTACTTGGTTTGGGGATTATCATCTCAAGGTCTCCCTGAAAATCCTATTCCCTCAATGTTATGCAAAGTCTTTTAGCACTCTACACCTGTACTCAGGTGGGCAGCCGCTGCTGCACATCGTTATTGTAGATTTTGTTACAAAATGGGCCAAATACTCCACTGACAGAGGTTTTGAACTATCTATCCTTGCCTCCTCCCTCACTCCATAGTCCCTCTCATGAAGAGAGCAGAGACTTAGTTCTTCATTGCTGTGAATTACGCTACCACTTTAGAAGGCAGAGGTGGACACAATCGGTTTGGGGCTTAAATGATAATTTTTTTTCAGTTTCAAAATATTAGGGCTGGGAAAGGCACCATGCCTGGGTATTTGAAAAGAGCATAGAATTGGAACTTGGAAGACCAACATTTCAATCTAACTGAGCTCTACTATTTATAAGCATCTCGGGGTCTCAATGGCCTTAAACGCAAAAACATGGGGGAGGGACACATTAAAGAATATCTGAGGTCCCATCCTCCATTAGCAGTTTCTAGATGAGGAATCTGGGGCCTCAGAAGCCAGGTGACATAATAATTGAACTTACCATGTGTGATCAGGCGCCTTTTAATTTTTACTTCTGAGGCTTGATTTATCAAGGTTAATTGTATATTTGATATTTGTTCAGATGCTCTATTTCCTCCAACTGCAGGCAGAAGAAGGAAATGAAAGGTTATGAAATAAAACTGAGTGAACAGATAAAGTTACACATGTGGGAAAAGTATGTACAGAGCTGTTCATTGTGGCTTTGTTTGTAATAGCAAGAGAGGGGAAACAACATAAATGTCTATCACTAGAAAATTGTTCTTACCAAATTATGCCATATTCCCAATATAGAATACTAGGCAACATTAAAAAGAATGAGACAGATATTCATGTACTGATATGAAAGGTCCTCCAAGATAGATAGACAGACATACAGACATCTATGTCTTTGCCTATGTATATTGCATATACACACACAAACACACAGCGCACATGACAGCAAGCAAGCAGGGGGAGTGTTATGGCGATCAATAATGTGCCGTTAATTTAAAAGATTCATATATTTGCTTGGCTATATATAGAGTGTTTCTGAAAGGATATACAAAAAAATGGGATGGAAAATAAGAATCTGGGGGATAAAGATAGGAAGAAAACTTATACTTTATTGTCTTTTTTTGCATCTTTTAAACTTTGTATTATGTGTATGCAGCATTGTCTGTTAAAATATGTTAAATCAATTTTTTAAATATTAAAAAATCATTTAAAGAGAACTACAGAGTTAAGTGAGATGTGGGCATTATTGGTGGGTTTCAATTGTCCACACTTCCCCTATCCTAAACTGGTAATAGTCCTCTATGTCCTACTCGGGCCTAGAGAAGATTCTGTGACCTAAAGCTGTGATGATGAGTGAAATACTGCTTTGGAATCCTGCCTGAGTCTCACCCTTGCTGCGGATGCTCATCAGACCTTGGGTGCTGACTTTTTTTAGCTCATTAGGGAAGAGCCTGTGTTCCCTCCTTGGGACCAGCAGTCATTATTGCACAATTGCTCCAGGACATCTCTGACTCTTCCTGGCTTAAGTGAGAAGTAGCCTTGGATTTATGGTAGCAAGGGCATGGGAAGTGGAGTCAGACAGACCTTGGCTGGATCACCAGATCCACCTCCTAATAGTCAAATGTTAACTTATGTTCCCTAAGCCTCTAGTTCCTCGTCTACATGACAAGGTGATGGCTACTTCTTCACAAGGTTGCTGTGAGACATTAATGACATTAGCAACATGCATGGTTGGGGCCAAATAAACATCCATTCCTCTTCTCCCTACCTGTTCACTTGCTTCACTGTCACCCATTCATCGTTACTCCTCTGTTTTCAGAGTAGTATCCAAGTTGGTGTTTCCTGAACAGGTTTTCTAGAACAGTGGTTTTCCACCAGAAGCATCTGTGCCTCTAGGGGACATTTGGCAGTGTCTGGAGACATTTTGTTGTCACAATGGGAGGAGGGCTGCCACTGGCATCTGTGAGTTAAGACCAGAAATGCTGCTCAACATCCTTCAAGGCACAGGACAACAAGAATTATCTAGTCCAAGATGCCAATAGTACTGAAGTGGAGAAACCCTGTTTTAAAGGTTTTTATAAAGCTCAAAGGCAGCATATTTGTATAAATTGGCAGGAGACTGCATTTGAGAAAATAATTTTATTTCAGAGTAGCCCATAAATAAGTTCAACCAGTAAAATTTCAGCAGTTTCCACCATTGTTCTGTGTTCAAGAACATGTGTCTACCTTTAAGCAAAGGGGAATGGAAACTGGAGGGAAATAATTACTACACCTTTTACTCTAGGAACTTGAGAAACTTGCCTATGCCCTTTAAGACTAAAAACTACAGTAGCTTTGTATATTGCTATATAGCAAACAACCCAAAATGTAGTAACCTATGACAACAACCAGTAAATAGTTTATATTCTGCTGGAAGGTTTTCTGATTTACATGAGACTCTGTTGATCTTACTTGGCTCAGAGCAGAAAAACCACTCAAATGGGCCTAGTCCAAATTGCTTACCTGCAGAATCATTGTAGGTTCCTGTTTTGGAATCTGCTAAGTTTTAGATTTGTTTGTTATGCAGTCGAAGCTAACTGATACAATGAGTTTTGGGGCTTTTAAGTCAGTTTGGGGCTTTTGGCCATAGTGCTGCTATAAACATTCTTGTATACAACTTGCACATATGTGCATCAGCTCCGTTGAGTGTAGGAGTGAAAATGGTAAATACATAAACATTATTATTTTTTTTTAAAGGGGTGCCTGGGTGGCTCAGTCAGTTAATCATCTGACTTTGGGTCAGGTCATGATCTCGCAGTTCAAGAGTTCGAGCCCCATGTCGGGCTCTGTGCTGGCAGCTCGGAGCCTGGAGACTGCTTGGGATTCTGAGACTTCCTCTCTCTTTGCCCCTCCCCTGCTCATGCTCTGTCTCTCTGTCTCTCAAAAATAAATAAACGTTAAAAAATTTTTTTAAAAAAACAGGAGTGAAAATGCTGGTATATTTGCTTCACTCTTAAAGTACCAAATTATTCATGCACGTGTGCGCACACATGCACACCCACACACAGAGCTTCATTTTCTTTTCATAACATTTCTTTGTTGCCTTCTGCTGCAGCAACTGCCATGAGCCCATTTTTTCTAAAAGAAAAGGCAATTGGCAGGAAGGTAGTTCACGATGATTTTCCAAGCCAGGCTGGGAGCTCAAACTCCTGGTGCCCTACCTCCATCTCTCCCAAAGTGAAAATACCTTCTTTAATTAAAAAAAATACTTTTCATTTTGTCCACCCAAAGAACTGTTCCTAAACATTTTTGCACACAAGAAGAAAATTACCAAGGGCACACAATAGGAAAATAATCTCTCAGGTATGTGAGAACATAAGAGCTACTGTGGTTTAGAAAAAACACACTTCAATGAATAGGACAGTTTTGTTTGCTTATGAATCAGGACCTTGAGGCAATACATGGGTAAGAACTGCTAATTACTGTGGACAAGATGAATATATGTTAGGAAGAAATGCATGGGTTGCTCATGTAACCAATCAACAAATATTTATTGAGTGCCAACTATGTATAGAGGGCTGCACTTCTTGTAATTCCTTTGGACCTTGAGGAAGAAAAGAGGAGGGCCATGAGCTCAGTCTGGTGTTATAGATACCCAAAATTCAGAAACTGGTCACACCCAGTTCAGGTTTCTGTGACTTCACCTTGGTTAAGTTATTTTCTTCTAGTGTAACTCTGTTTCTTCATCTCAAGA